>NC_069500.1:1017049609-1017349609 GCF_027579735.1 Bombina bombina | reverse complement strand
GTGCCATACTGCTAAAGATTACCTCCTTCTTTGCGCTGAAAATTACAATCCACACATTACGTGATACATCTGACGAAGCCTCAAGTCAAGCCCAGAAGGGGGAGGGGTGAAACGCGTAATGTGTGGATTGTAATTTTCAGCGTGGAGTACGCTAACATGGAGGAGCAGCTCTGTCTGTACCTGCTTATGAAGTTCATCCGTACCGAGGTTAGCAAGTGAAGTCCCGCATCGGCAACTGCATCGCTGTATCAAAGAAGCACGGAGGTAATCTGTAGCCGTATGGAACTCTCCCTATGTATCAGTCAAGCAAAGGTAAGCCGTGCGGTGTGAAGTCTTGCTACCGGTATTCACCCCTATGCTATTTTTCCATATTGTTTGGCTGGAAGTTCCTATAGTCCCCTGGGTCAGTTACCAGACCGAATTATTTCCCTGTTACCGGAGCGTGTGGATTCACTTCAGTGCCCGGATTGAAGGAAAGCACAGGAACGGTTTATGTCTCTACACAACACCAAAGCGTGTGATTACACCAAGTGCCCGCAGTAATCTATGGACTGTTTAGGTGCCGGCTTAATACATGCTAGCATGTAGGGGTCATTTGTATGAATTATTTGTATATGGAGGTCTTTCATCTGACGCATCTTTTATCTGGTACATAACATTTATATTGTAAGGGCAGACCCAGAGTCTTTTACCACCTCTTTAATAAACATTTGGTTTAAGTGATTACCAGTACAGCCTTGTCCTTCTTTAGTTCTTATAGTAATATATAGACCTCTATCTTTTTTTAGTAGCAAATAAATTATTTGGGACTGCTAGCACGGAATAATTACAAATAGAATATTATCTGAGTGCCCCCTGCTTTTTTGTTATATATAAATATATATGTACAGAAAGGGGCAGGATGGCGCTATGCAAAGTGTATTACACAGACTGATAATAGCAGGAGAAGGGATAGCTCTAAATATAATTAATTAAATCAATCAGCTTAAAACCCACACATAAAAAGACCTTTAAATACCGCTGTGAGGCACCGATACTGGTCTTTTGGTGGGCTTGAGTCCCAGATTTCCGGAAGCGCTCCAGGAGTGACGTCATTGATATTAGCCTCATCACATTCATTGTAAGAGCCAGACAGAACTGCCTGTTGCTATGGGTGCTATTATAGCGGTTCAGAGAGAATTAAACTCTCTAAGGATCTCCTGCAGCGCTAACAGGAACTTAAAATTAAAATTAATAAAAGTGAACCACATATATTCACATGCATATATCTTTGCTACAGTAATAGTATCTTTATATGAAATTAACAATATAAGTTAAAAACATCTGCGTCTACACACAATAAATATGTGGGCAAACAAATAAATAAATAAGAAAACATATATTACATGTCTATATACACGGATCAATTAAAATTCATCTAAAAAGTTTTTTTCAATTAAGAAATAAATAAACACATTTTTTTTAAAAGTATATGTAAGAAATATAAAATATACAAATTATTCATTAAAAATAGGAAAGAACAAGGATTAATACAGCTAAAAAAGCATGAGGCATTGTTATATTTTTATAGGAAAACAGAAATGTCAATGTCTTTATTGAGACCTATTGGTATTCTAGTGTTAAAGGCATGTATTAAATATGTCTCTCTCTGTCTAAGCAAAATTTCTCTATTACCCCCTCTTTTACCCATGTGGACCTGTTCTAAGATAGTGCCTTTATGGCAATTAGGATTTTGATTATGAATCAGTTTGTAATTATCAGATAGATTATGTGATTTTAGGCCAAGTTTAATATTTGTTATATGTTCCTGTAGCTGTTTTTTGTATAGCCTTGTGGTCCTCCCAATGTATTGTAAATTACAACTACATTGCAGGAGATATACCACGAACATGGTTTTGCAATTTACAAGGCTCTTAAGCTCACATTTTCTGTCATTAGAAGTAGAAGAGACTGATCTGGTTGGTTTATTTCCGTTATACATATGTTCACAAGACAGAAAATAATGAATCTAATTATCTGAAGAAGAAATTCTTAGAAAAAGGATACAAAAATATATAGGTTGATTCAGCATATGATAAAATTAAAAACAAAACAAAAATATAAACGGAGATAAACTAGAAATGGAAAATAAAAAAGTAATCAATTTGGTAAAACCATCCAGAAAGAACAATATTAGCTTTATCTCTACGTATAGTGAGGGCTCAGAGGGAGTTAAACAGATTATTGCGAAACATTGGGACATCTTGAGAAAAGACGATCTCCTATGAGAAAAGATAGGATCAAAACCTAACTGTATATTTAGGAAAAATAGAAACCTAAAAACAATAATAGCTCTGAGTCAATTAAAAGTACAAGATGTAAATAAATCATGGTTGACAACAGGCACTACAGCTTTTTACAAATGTAATAGACTCAATTGCCTGTATTGTGAACATATGTATAATGGAAATAAACCAACCATATTAGTCTGTTCTACTTCAAATGACAGAAAATGTGAGCTTAAGAGCCTTGTAAATTGCAAAACCACGTTCGTGGTATACCTCCTACAATGTATTTGTAATTTACAATACATTGGGAGGACCACAAGGCCATACAAAAAACGGCTACAGAAACATATAACAAATATTCAACCTGGCCTAAAATCACATAATCTATCTGATCATTACAAACTGATTTATAATCAAAATCCTAATTGCCTTAAAGGCACTATCTTAGAACAGGTCCACATGGGTAAAAGAGGGGGCAATAGAGAA
Source organism: Bombina bombina (assembly GCF_027579735.1). Classification (NCBI taxonomy): domain Eukaryota; kingdom Metazoa; phylum Chordata; class Amphibia; order Anura; family Bombinatoridae; genus Bombina; species Bombina bombina. The sequence goes on along the minus strand of NC_069500.1, from coordinate 1,017,346,856 downwards.
ATTTTGCTTAGACAAAGAGAGACATATTGGATACATGCCTTTAACACTAGAATACTATTAGGTCTCAATAAAGACATTGACATTGCAACTTTCCTATAAAAATATAAAATATAAAAATATAACAATGCCTCATGCTTTTTTAGCTGTATTAATCCTTGTTCTTTCCTATTTTTAATGAATAATTTGTATATTTTATATTTCTTAGATATACTTTAAAAAAAATGTGTTTATTTCTTAATTTATTGAAAAATATGAATTTTAATTGATCCCTGTATAAAGATATGTTACATGTTTTCTTATTTATTTATTTGCCCACATATTTATTGTGTGTTCACGCAAATGTTTTTAACTTAGCAAAGATATATGCATGTGAATATATGTGGTTCACAGCGGTATTTAAAGATCTTACCATCCGCTGTTCTCATACCTTTGATGAAGAAGCGTATTTATTCATTGCTTCCCTTCGAAACGCATAAGGTTTAAGAGGCATAAGGCCTCACCCAGATTGGGATTAGTTTGGATGTCTATTTTGTTTACTGACATAATTTGTATATTTTCACTGTCAGGAGGATATCATTGCTTTATATATATATATATATACCTCATATTACTGAAGTTAAAAAGTGAGAGTTGAATAATCCTCCTTTTTATCCTATTTTGTATTCCAATAAACGGTATAACGCTATTAGCCTTTCCTGGCTTGTGTTTTTGTTTCCCTGTCTGCTGATATGATTGCCTAAATATGGAGGGAAGGCATTGGAGCGTGATATTCTGAAATTGAAAGTTTCTGAAATTGCAAGCATTGGAATTAAAGGATTCTTCCATATACAGACATCCTGATCCATACTCTGGGAGGTGCCTGGCCGATACGATCTACTTACCTCATATTGATTGAGGGTTTTTAAAGTAAGTGTACATCTAGTTGGGCGTGAAGACTTCTCACCCTAACGTGTCACATTATCTTGGATTGTCGTTTTTTTAAATGAACTTTATTCTGTTTTAATTGTTGTATTTGCTGGGAGAGTTTTTTATGCATGGGTTTTGAGCTGATTGATTTAATTAATTTTATTTAGCGCTATCCCTTCTCCTGCTATTGTTTATGTAAGGAAAATTTTGCCCAGTCCATTTTTGGAGTTTTGCATCAAATGTGTCAAATTTGGCTTTTTTTTCTACACTTTTTTGTGTCATACCAATGCAAACAAAAGAAGTAAACAGGAGAATGCCTAAACATTTGTAATTGCAGCAATTTTCTGTGTAAAGTGGTGCATTATCTGACAGAAATGCAGGGGTGCCAATATTTTTGGCCATGACTGTGTATATATATATATATATATATATATATATATATATATATATATATATATATATATATACACCTACAGCAGTGTCAGTTGTGTACTTTCTGTTAAAGTGACATAAAACCAAAACTTTTATGTCATGATTCAGATAGAGCAAAGAATTTTAAACTGTTTTCCAGTTTACTTATATTATCTAATTTTTTTAGTTCTCTTGATATTGTTTGTTGAAAAGCATACCTTGGTTGGCTCAGAGCTAGTAGCTAGCTGCTCATCCGTGGCTGCGCATAATTGCCAGAAGGACAGGTCTCCATGCCGCAAAGGCAGGTCAATCAAGGTGTGGCTGGAGGACCTCCAGATCAAGTCCCTGTCATGGCCAACCTAATCTCAAGACCTGAACCCCATTGGTAACCTCTGGAATATGATGAAGAGGAAGATGGGTGGACACGAGCCATCAATCAAAGCCAAACTGCTTGAATGTTTGTGCCAGGAGTGATATAAAGTCACCTAACAGCAATGTAAAAGAATGGTGAAGAGCATGCCAAGATGCATAAAAGCTGGGTTATTGCACCAAATATTGATCTTGCTAGGTTGAAATATTAGTATTGTGTTGTTTAGAAATGTATATGAACTTGTTTTCTTTACATTATTCAAGGAAAACACTGCATCTTTTTTTATTTTGATAAGTTGTAATTTTCTGGCAATAAATGCCCTAATTTACAATATTTTTTATTTGGGAAAAATATCAGTAGTTTATAAAATAAAACAAAATGTTCATTTTACTCAAACATATACCTATAAATAGTAAAACCAGAGAAATTGATCATTTTAAAGTGGTCTCTTTAATTTTTCCAGAGCAGTGTAATATGAGCGGAAAACCCGATGTGTGCAAACACCCGCAAAATACCCCTTTTCGCTCGCTGTAACATATGCCTACCTGCTATCACTGTCCCTTTAAGACTGCCTTCCCTGCTTCTGTCAATCATGCTGTTTGGGGCGCAGTCTGCATTCATTCTACTGCTGGAACTTACCTGCCTAATTAATTATTTATGCACCTGATTTTCTCAGCCTATATTTAGCCATGTCAGGCCTACTGTTCTTTGCATTAGCTTTATATAATGTTATTGATTAACAGATCCCTATGTTTGTTTCCAGCATGTCTTTCCTAAGGGTATTCAAGTTTTACTGTCTAATAAAAGCCTGATTTCTGCTAACCGAAAGTAACCATATATTTCCTGCATTGTTTGCGGGACACTGCTATTTTGCAAACTCTGAACTTAAAGGGAAAGTAAACCCCAACATTTTCTTTTATGATTCAGACAGAACATACAATTTTAAACAACTTTGCAATTTAATTCTATTATCAAATTTTCTTCATTCTCTGTTATCCATTGCTGAAGGGACAGCATTGCACTACTGTCAGGAAGCTGAAAATATCTATTTAGCCAATCACAAGAGACAAATGTGTGCAGGCACCAATTAGCAGCAGCTCCCACTAGTGTATGATATGTGCATATTCATTTTTTAACAAGGGATACTAAGAGAACGAAGCACATTTGAAAATAGAAGTGAATTTAAAAGTTTCTTAAAATGACACGCTCTTTCTGACTCCTGCAAGTTTAATTTTGACTTTCCTATCCCTTTAATCTAAATGACAAGTTTGTATTTTGCCATGATCGTTCTCTGATTGCTACAACTGTATCATACTTTGACCTTTACAACTATTAACTGTTACAAGTTGTCATTGCTCAAGATTCTGCTGCAAATATATATACTCAGAACTCTGCATTTATGTGTTCAGTTAACCAAACTGCTTTCCTCGTAGTGATGTCGCAAACATAAAAATTTGGGTTTGCGAACGGTGAACGCGAACTTCCACAAATGTTCGCGAACAGGCGAACCGGGCGAACCGCCATAGACTTCAATAGGCAGGCAAATTTTATAATCCACAGGGATTCTTTCTGGCCACAATAGTGATGGAAAAGTTGTTTCAAGGGGACTAACACCTGGACTGTGGCATGCGGAGGGCGATCCATAGCAAAACTCCCATGGAAAATTAAATAGTTGATGCAGAGTCTGGTTTTAAGCCATAAAGGGCATAAATCACCTAACATTCCTAAATTGTTTGGAATAACGTGCTTTAGCACATCAGGTATGATGTTGTATCGATCAGGTAGTGTAAGGGTTATGCCTGCTTCACAGTGACAGACCAAACTCCCCGTTTAAAGGGACAGTCTACACCAGAATTTTGTTTTAAAAGATAGATAATCCCTTTATTACCCATTTCCCAGTTTTGCATAACTAACACATTTATAATAATATACTTTTAACCTCTGTGATTATCTTTTTTTCAGTTCTTTTGACAGACTTGCAGTCTAGCCAATCAGTGCCTGCTCCCAGATAACTTCTCGTGCACGAGCACAGTGTTATCTATATGAAATACGTGAACTAACACCCTCTAGTGGTGAAAAACTGTTAAAATGCAATCTGAAAGAGGTGGGCTTCAAGGTCTAAGAAATTAGCATATGAACCTCCTAGGTTAAGCTTTCAAATAAGAATACCAAGAGAACAAAGCAAAATTGGTGATAAAAATACCTGAATATCCCTTGACATGTATATATTTTTTTTTTAGAAGACATCCCAAAGTATTGATCTAGGCCCATTTTGGTATATTTCATGCCACCATTTCACCGCCAAATGCGATCAAATAAAAAAAAATTGTTCACTTTTTCACAAACTTTAGGTTTCTCACAGAAATTATTTACAAACAACTTGTGCAATTATGGCATAAATGGTTGTAAATTCTTCTCTGGGATCCCCTTTGTTCAGAAATAGCAGACTTATATGGCTTTGGCGTTGCTTTTTGGTAATTAGAAGGCTGCTAAATGCCACTGCGCACCACACGTGTTTTATGCCCAGCAGTGAAGGGTTTAATTAGGGAGCATGTAGGGAGCTTGTAGAGTTAATTTTTTTTTTTTTGTAGCTGTTGTCTCTCTCCCATATACTATATGTTTACTTAAAAAGGGCAAGAAATAAAACAAGTATTGGGATTGAGACTGCAGCGCTTTACTTTATTATATTTATTAATATCTTGAAGAAAAATAAAGACATTAAAAAAGAAAGAAAAAAAAAAAACCCAGAAAGACAAAAAAAACAAAAAAACAAAACAAACAAAATAAAAACCTCTCCACCTCATGCCCCCCCCCCCCCCATGCTCTCTCTATACTCTATCTCTGTTTAGGAATGCTTCCCAATAAAAACGTATCTTTAGAAAGTAGTCCTCCCTCTTAGATTTTTTATATGAATACTCTTCTAGCTCCAATAGCTCATTTACTCTGGGTATTAGCATATCTTCATTCAGTATATCCTTTTTCTTCCAATTCCTTGCTATGATAGATTTAGTACCGTTTAATATGTATATTATAAGTTTAGCTTTGATTTTACAGCTACCTTTAATAGGTCTGTTCATAAGAGCATTATATATGTCCAGTTGAACTGTTTTATTTAGGATAAACTGAATACAAGAGGAGGTGCCCGACCACAGCCTCTGAATCGATGGGCAATCCCACCATATATGTTTCATCGTCCCGGTCATGCCGCACCTCCTCCAGCAATATTTTGACGCGTTCGGATAGATGCTATGCAATCTGGCTGGTGTAAGATACCATCTAGTTAATACTTTATAATTAAGTTCTTGAATGTTTGAGGATACTGAGATCTCAGCTGTCTTTATAAAAATGTGGTTCCATTCTGCGTTTTCAAGCTGAGTACCAGTCTCTTTTTCCCATTTGTGTATATATGCGTGATTTTTAGGCTTATCCGTCTCTGTTAAAAATTTATAACTGTAAGAGATTGACCCCTTTATTGGGGTTCCTTTATAACATAATTTTTCAAAAGTGGTTAATTCTCTTACTAAGTTATCCTTTAGCCTATGATTGAAAATAAAGTTTTTTAATTGGAGATATTTTAGCCATTTTGAATATGATCCCCCTGCTATATTTATGAGATTTTCCTTAGGCTTCAATTTGCCTTGTTCAAGGAAATTTACTAGCGGGGTTGTATCTTGTATCTGTTTTATATTATAGCATCTAGGGATTATGCCTCCCTGGAATTCAGAATTATTATCTATCGGTAGTAATGGTGATGGAAGCGTCGATATGCTGGGATATGTACCTACTATCTTATCCCACTGTGTTATTATGTGTTGGATCAGAGGGTAGTCTCCTATGCCTGGGGGTCTGCTTTCTGCCGTTATCCAGCATAAATTACTAATTGTATGGTATTGGATTAAATCCGTTTCTAATGCTACCCATGCTTTATTATCTTTATTTGTATGCCAGTCTGTTACCCTCTGCAATACTATTGCTCTCAAGTAATTCTTGATATTTGGCACTCCCATCCCTCCTTTTTTTTTGACATATATACTGTAGTTGTATTTATCCGGGATTTTTTCCCGTTCCAGATGAAGGCATTAATCATCCTCTGGAAGTAAATGCAATAGTTTTTTGGGAGAGCTATGGGAACTGTCTGTAGAATGTATAAAATGTGGGAAAGAACATTCATTTTTATTGTATGTATCCGTCCAAACCAGGAAAGTGATTTTTTTTTCCATTGGTTAAGATCTTGCTGGATGTTTTCAGCTAGTTTCACATAGTTTTCTAAATACAGACTTGCCATATCTGTCGTTAGACAGACACCCAGGTAAGTGAGGACTCTCTCCAAGAGTATGGATTTTGTTGTTTGCAAATCTGGAGGATCGGTGCAGGTGTTGAGATAAATATGGCCTCTGATTTATTATTATTTATCAAGAAATTTGAATGTTTGCCAAACTCTTGGAAGACCTCTTCTAGGGCTTTAATTGAGTCCTCTGGGTTGGTCAAGGTCAATAAAACGTCATCGGCATATAACGATATTTTATATTCTTTCTTCCCAATGTTCAACCCCTTTATTTTATTATTTGTCCATATTCTAGCAGCTAGGATTTCCATAGCAATTACAAAAAGTATGGGCGACAGGGGGCATCCCTGTCTAGTGCCGTTAGTTACGTTAAATGAATCAGAGATCATGCCATTCACTCTCACCTTTGCCGATGGGCAGGTATATAGATAGAATATTTGCAGAATGATTTTTTCCCCAAATCCAAATCTTTTAAGCGTCTGCTGGAGGAATGACCAGTCTAGCCGATCAAAAGTTTTTTCGGCGTCCATTGATATTGTTACTAAAGGAATCTTATTTAGTTTGGCATATTTGATTAAGTGTAATGTTTTAATAGTATTGTCCCGTGCTTCTCTGTCCGGGGAAAATCCCACCTGATCAGTATTAATGATGTCAGGCAGGATCCTATTTATTCTGTTAGAGAAATTGAAATTGGTCTGAAATGTTTCGTATTATTAGGTTCTTTACCAGGTTTGGGTAGTACAACTATTCTCGCTTCTAACATTTCCTTTATGAAAGATGAATTTTCATTGAGTGAATTAAATAATTTAAATAGCTTCGGTGCTAACATTTCTGTAAAAGTTTTATAATACGTTGCACTGAGACCGTCGGGGCCCAGGCTCTTGCCGGCTGGAAGGTCCCTAATATTCTGAGTAACCTCTTGTAGTGTAAATGGTTCATCTAATGACCTTTGTTGTGCTTCCGTAAGGGTGGGTACCTCCGTTTCTTTTATATATGCCAATTTTTCTGACTCAGCATTTTGAGAGATATTATTGGAGTCTAAATTATATAGTTGCTGGTAATATTTTTTGAATTCTCTAGCTATCTCTTGACTCCCTACTATGTGATTCCCTTGTGCATCCTGTAGTTTTGAAACATATGATCGCAATATTTTTTTCTTTAGGGCTCTTGCCAGCAGTTTTCCGGCTTTATTGCCTCCATTAAAAAAGCATTTTTTAAGTGCTAGCGCCCTTTGTTGGGCACCTTTGTTCAGGAAGGTATTAAGGTTGTTACGGGCTTCTTTAAGATGTGTCGCTACGCTCGTATTATATGGATCTTTTTTATGTAGCTGTTCCATTTTTTGCAACGTGTTATTAAGGAGGAGATAGGTTTTGTTTAGATTTTTTTTTACTCTAGCCTTATGTTTGATGAATTCTCCTCTTATCACCTGTTTATGTGCCTCCCACCAGATTGCGGGGGAAGTATCTCCCCAGTGATTACAATAAAAATACGTATCTATTGTTTCCTGAATAGATGTCTTAATTTGTAAATCATTCAGCAAGTAATCCTCTAGTCTCCATTGATATGGAGCCACTGGAGTCTCTGGCCACTTAATATTAACTGAAATTAATGAGTGATCTGACCAAGATATATTATGTATTTTTGTTTCCTGAACCAGAGAGTAACTGTTTTGGTCAATGAAAAAATAATCTATGCGTGAATATGATTGTTGAGGGGCCGAATAAAATGTTTAATCCTTTGTTGTGGGGTGTAGTGTTCTCCAACTATCTATAAGGGATAAAGAGAGCAAATTAGATTTAACCGATTTAATTACATGTTTGGCTATATTACTCTTTTTTTTTTAGCAATCTAACATTGGCTCAAATGTCAGATTAAAATCTCCGCCCCCTATATTAGTGTGCCTTTCATATTTTCCATTATCAAGTTAGTGATTTTCTTAAAAAATGCTTTTTGTCCTGTATTGGGTGCATATATGTTAACTATTGTAGCGGGTCTGTTGTATAATAGACCAACCAGGCACAGAAACCTGCCCTCTAGATCGTTTTCCATATGTAAAAGTTGAAAAGGGATATCTTTCTGGATTATTATACATACCCCGTTTCGTTTCTGTGTGTTCGAGCTATGATAGATGGTTGGATAAAATTTATTTGTAAATCTGGGTTCATTATTATGTAAGAAATGAGATTCTTGAACAAAGACAATATCTTCTTTCGCTTTATGAAAGCTATGCAGTGCTATATGTCTTTTGTGGGGTGCGTTCAGACCCTTGGCATTTTGAGATAAATTTTTTATTTGTTTTATGTCCATTTTATTATAATTAATAGGTGATGCCTATGGGTGGTAAGACTGTTTTTTGGGTTGTCATTTTCTCTGACAGAGTGAGAGTGCACCGGTGATGGGGGGGAACGGGGGAGAGAAAAAAAAAAAAACACATGGGAGTCGTACACAGACCAGCAAAAAAAAAAAACGTCCATGTACCTCCTGAGCAGCTCTGCACTTTAAAAGCTAAACTAGAAAAAAATATCCTGTCGCCCTTCTCCTCCTTGGGAGAGATAGAAGAGGAAGAAAGGGAGAAAAAAAAAACAAAAAAAAAAAAACCCACCCTATAAATTTGCTTTTGCTCTTTAGTCCTAGATATAATTGTGCTATATGTATGTGACAATGCCTTTTCTTTTAACGTGAGTAAATGGTTGGTGATATTCTTATACAGTGATCTTTTTACTATTAATTATCTTCTAATATTTAAAATGAACTTTCTCCTTGTGTGCCTTCCACTCGTGTATATTACCATCTTTGTGTGGTGTTGGGTATTACTTTATACCAACAGATTTATAGGTTTATCTGCGCCTGCTATGTAGCTATTAATCCTTCCATTTGTGTACGTGGCGGTATGTTTTTCAACCTATGCTATAGCTCTTAACTCTCCTATTTGTGATTAACTTAAAAGGAAGCTATTCCATTTAATTTTTCTCATGCTTATATCTCTCACCTAATGTGTGTGGAGAGAGAGAGAAAAAAAAACAACAAAAAAAACCATCCTATAAGTTTACTATTGCTCTTTAGTTATATTCTCTATATTATTATGCTAAATATATGTGGGAACCCCTTTTCTTTTAACGTGAATTAGTGATTAGTGGTATTCTTATACAGTGATCTATTTACTATTAATTATCTTCTAATATTTAAGATAAACTTCCACCCTATGTGTTTTCCTCTCATGTCTATTACTATCCTTATGTGGTGTTGGGCATTACTTTATACCAACAGCTTTATAGGTTTGTCTATACCTGCTATGTAACTATTAGTCCTTCCACTTATGTACATAGCGGTATGTTTTCCAGCCTATACTATAGCTCTTAGTTCTCCTATTTGTGATTGACTTGAAAGGAAACTATTCCCTTTAATTTATCTCATACTTATATGTGAGAAAAAAACAAAAAAAAAAAAACCCTGCTCTTCCCTTTCCCTGTTCTTCACTGTAAAGATGGTGTCTTATCTATCTTTTTCCTAATCTTTCCATCTTTTCCCCTTTCCCCTCCTTCCTTCCTGTTTCTTCCCCCTTCCCTTCCTACTCCTCTCTCTTCTCCCCTTTTTATTACTTATATGTCACTTTAGACCATTGCGAGCTCTGCAAATGTAAGGGAGCTTTTGATTGTTTTACTTGCTGGATTGTGGCGGTGTTATGGGGTTCTTGGTTTTCCATCTGGGTGGGGTGGAGTGGGGGGTCTATTCCCAGCGTAGTACAGAATGTATTTATGTCATCCATCATTCTTAAAATCGCGGTTTTCCCATTTATTGTTGCTCTTAAATCAAATGGGAACCCCCATCTATAGGCGATATTCAATTGGCGAAGATGTGTAGTCAGATGTCTCAATTCTCTTCTCCTCTGTAACGTCCTTGGGCTGAGATCTGTGAAAATCTGTATGGTTTGTCCATCATAAGTTATGTTTTGCTGTCTCCTTGCCCTTTGCAATATAAGATCTTTATCCTTAAAATGTGCAAATTTAATTATTATGTCCCTCTGTGGCTCCCCCGGTTTGGGTTTGGGCCTGAGGGCTCTGTGGCTTCTTTCCAGGGTCCTTAATGCATAGTTATTAGTATCTGTAAAGTTGTTAAAGAATTGGAGGAGATATTCTTCTAGTTCTTCCTTTGTCACATTCTCTGTGATCCCCCTAATTCGGAGATTAAGCCTTCTGTGTCTATTCTCCATGTCTTCTATTTGATTCTGTTGTGTTAGGAGTGCTTCCCCTTGTTGGAGTATTTGAGTTGTTAGGCTGTCAATAGTGTTGGTAATTGTTATGTTGTCTTCCTCCAACTGTGCCACCCTGTTACCGATCTCAGAAACATCTTTTTTGACTGCTAGAAGTTCCGTTTTAATACATTGTTTAACCTGGGAAATTTCGTCAAGGAGAGTCTGAATGTCTTTTTTACTAGGTAAGTTCTGTAAATCTGCCTTTGTTACAGGAGACATGTTTGGTTCAGATAAGCTTTGTGAAGACTTAGAGGGGGATTGATCTTCTGAGGTACTTATTAGAGATGTATCTGTTGTTTTAAAGTACTTATCCACTTTTGATCCTTGTGGTGTGGTGATCTTATTTACTTTATCTTGTTTGTTTCCTTTTTTAGAGGCCATGTTAGTAGTTTTAATTTTTACTCAGCTTTAGCTGAATACTCTCCCCTCTTACCCTCTCTCTCTCCTCTCCTTCCCCTCCCTGGTCTTTTAATTGGTGTTTTTAGTTTAACTGTTTTTGCTACTTGTAGCAATTTTTATATTGTGGGTTTGGGACTTACTAACTTTCCCCAAAAGGACCTGAAAATCTCTATTGATTTTCTGTTTTATCAGCTCTCCCCTGTCCAAGTTATATAAGATTCATTATTTGTTTGAAAGGGGAGTAGGATAGATGTTAAATTTTTTTTCCTTTTATTACTTTATTCCTCTGATATGGGATATGTCCAAAAGAAAGAGGATTGTATGTCCCTTTTTTGCTGGGTTCCACCCCCCCCCTACCACCGCCACCTTTGTCCCTTGTCCCTTATTTCTCGCCTTTTGGCTGTTTGTTTATATCAGGTTTAATAATTATACAGACAGTTTGCCCCCTTAGATTGATTCGTCTTTAATTATAAGACTTAGCTAAGTATATCGTTCAAAACAGGCAGTAGATCTTAATCCTCTGTTTTTAAATTTTCCCTTTATCTTGCCTTGTTTTTAGATATATAATTTTGATAAAATAAATCGTTCAAAGCAGTCAACAGTCTTATTGTGTAATACAAGCAATGTATCTAAAGCACATAATAGCTAGAGAATTCAGTATCATTAGCATTTCATTTACACATTTAGAGGAAGGGGAGTTAAACCTTTAGTAGTAAATACCCCGTTAATCTCAAGGTCACGGTATACAATGTTGCAGAGGTATATCTATATAATGCATTCCGTTATTTTGTTACCTTTGGTATGGGGAAATACTACTTATCGCTTATTGTTTAGACCAATACAGGTGTAGACAATGATACTTACTGTTTGTAGGTCTCTGGGGAATTTGACTTACAACCCGTTTTACTTTCTAGGATTCCACTGAAACAAGTCGGGTTTCCCCCTGCAGCGTGTATCATCTAATAGTTATCTGCTTTTCAGGATATTGCGGGCTGAGTAAGCGGCATATGCTTCGGGTGAGACCTGTAAGTATAGCTACACCTGTAAGCCTGTCGCGTCTGAAGGTTTGGCCGCGTTAGTGAAGCGTCTCCCCGCGCTCCAGTCTCGCGGTTCCAATCACTCCTCTTCCTGCTCTGCTGGGTTTGTTAGCTCTGGCTGCCGAACTCCAGCTAGGTGCCTCTATCACGCTCTCCCTCTGGCAGCACGCCTTAACGTAGCGGGCCGGTGCTCCTCCTTCCCTCTATGTTGTATTCCGTATTAGGGGTATATCTCAGCCTGTTTGAAGCCTATGCTTATGGAAAGGGGAGGCTTGTGGGTTACTGTAGGGGGGTCCGGGTTACCATCTTTTCTGCTTTGGCTCCCTTCCTTTCTCTCCCGGGGTGTAGGCTGTTATTTTTTGCTGCTCATAGGGGGTAATGCTCAGCCGGAGCTCCTAGTACCTGCAGCCATGTTCACTCTCGGCCGGCTCCGTCCACCCTGTAGAGTTAATTTTAGCTTAAGTGTAGTGTAGTAGACAACCCAAAGTATTGATCTAGGCCCATTTTGGTATATTTCATGCCACCATTTCACCGCCAAATGCGATCAAATAATTTTTTTTTTCACTTTTTCACAAACTTTAGGTTTCTCACGGAAATTATTTACAAACAACTTATGCAATTATGGCATAAATGTTTGTAAATGCTTCTCTAGGATCCCCTTTGTTCAGAAATAGCAGACATATGGCTTTTGTATTGCTTTTTGGTAATTAGAAGGCTGCTAAATGCCACTGCGCACCACATGTGTTTTATGCCCAGCAGTGAAGGGGTTAATTAGGGAGCATGTAGGGAGCTTGTAGAGTTAATTTTAGCTTAAGTGTAGTGTAGTAGACAACCCAAAGTATTGATCTAGGCCCATTTTGGTATATTTCATGCCACCATTTACCGCCAAATGCGATCAAATAAAAAAAATTGTTCACTTTTTCACAAACTTTAGGTTTCTCACAGAAATTATTTACAAACAACTTATGCAATTATGGCATAAATGGTTGTAAATGCTTCTCTAGGATCCCCTTTGTTCAGAAATAGCAGAATTATATGGCTTTGGTATTGCTTTTTGGTAATGAGAAGGCTGCTAAATGCCACTGCGCACCACACGTGTTTTATGCCCAGCAGTGAAGGAGTTAATTAGGGAGCATGTAGGGAGCTTGTAGAGTTAATTTTAGCTTAAGTGTAGTGTAGTAGACAACCCAAAGTATTGATCTAGGCCCATTTTGGTATTTTTAATGCCACCATTTCACCGCCAAATGCAATCAAATTTTAAAAAAAACTTAAATTTGTTCGCAATTTTAGGTTTCTCACAGAAATTATTTACAAACAGCTTGTGCAATTATGGCACAAATGGTTGTAAATGCTTCTCTGGGATCCCCTTTGTTCAGAAATAGCAGACATATATGACTTTGGCGTTGCTTTCTGGTAATTAGAAGGCCGCTAAATGCTGCTGCGCATCACACGTGTATTATGGCTAGCAGTGAAGGGGATTAATTAGGTAGTTTGTAGGGAGCTTGCAGGGTTAATTTTATCTTTAGTGTAGAGATCAGCCTCCCACCTGACACATCAGACCCCCTGATCCCTCCCAAACAGCTCCCTTCCCTCCCCCACCCCACAATTGTCCCCGCCATCTTAAGTACTGGCAGAAAGTCTGCCAGTACTAAAATAAAAGGTTTTTATTTTTTATTTTTTTAGCATATTTACATATGCTGTGGTGTAGCATCCCCCCTTAGCCCCCAACCTCCCTGATCCTCCCCAAAACAGCTCTCTAACCCTCCCTATCTGCCTTATTGGCAGCCATCTTGGGTACTGGCAGCTGTCTGCTATTATTTCACAGTCAAAAAAGTGTTTTTTTTTTTAAATGTACACTACTGTTACACCAGATATGAGTGGTGGCACTGGGCAAGTGGGCACAGTATACACTGTGAGCCTGACACACACGCTGGCAGGCAGGCAACTGCAATTAGATTACACAGGAAAAAAAAAAAAAAAGGAGACTGATGTTCTAGCCCTAAAAAGGGCTTTTTGGGGTGCTGTCCTTACAGCAGAGATCAGATGAGTCCTTCAGGACTGTAGTGGACACTGAATAAACTAGCCTAGCTATTGCTTTCCCTCCTCTCACTAAGAATGCAGCTTCCAAATGAATCTAAAATGGATGCTGTCCAGGAGGTAGGAGGGTCTGGGAGGGAGGGTCTGCTGCTGATTGGCTGGAATGTGTCTGCTGACTGTGAGGTACAGGGTCAAAGTTTTACTCAATGATGACGAATAGGGGGCGGATCGAACATCGCATATGTTCGCCCGCCGCGGTGAACGCAAACAAGCTATGTTTGCCGGGAACTATTCGCCGGCGATCTATTCGCGACATCACTACTTTCCTGTGATTCTTAAATATTTGTCACAACAGTAATTAATTCTCTAACTTGCAACTTGCCTATCACCTGAGTTGATCTGCGTATTAGTCTGGTATACAGCTCCAACTAATATTCAGGTAAATTACGAGTTATGCGTGCTATAGGGTTTTTAACAAACACAACAAAAGTTGCGTTATTTCACCCTCCATAGCGCATCCATTACAAGTTTTGAAACAGTCGGCTTGTGCGTGTGATATGGTTGCATTGAGCTCTATACCGCACAAAATACAAGTGCTGTTTTGACGTGCTCGTGCACGCTTTCTCCATAGACATCAATGGGGAGAGCGGGTTAGAAAAAAAATCTAACATCTGCACATTGATGTCTATTGCGTTATGTCACCCTCCATAGCGCATCCATTACAAGTTTTGAAACAGTCGGCTTGTGTGTGTGATATGGTTGCATTGAGCTCTATACCGCACAAAATACAAGTGCTTTTTTGATGTGCTCGTGCACGCTTTCTCCATAGATATCAATGGGGAGAGCGGGTTAGAAAAAAAATCTAACATCTGCACATTGATGTCTATGGGGAAAAAAATGTTTAAACCTAACAACCTTACATAAACCCTAAGTCTAAACAGCCCTAATCTGCTGCCCCTGACATAGCGACACCTGCATAATGTTATAAATCCCTAATCTGCCACTCCCGATATCACAGCCACCTAAATAAATCTATTAACCCCTAATCTGACGCTCCCGATATCACCACCACCATACTAAAGTTACTAACCCCTATTCCCTCGCACCCCAACATTGCCCACACTATAATAAATCTATTAACCCCTATTTTGCTGCTCCCTGACATCGCCGCCATTAAATAGAGCTATTAACCCCTAAACCTCTTGCCTCCCACATCATTACCACTAAATAAACCTATTAACCCCTAAACCGCCAGCCCCCCACGTCACAACAACCTAAATTGAACTATTAACCCCTAAACCTAACCCTAACCCTAATGTAACCCAAACCCATAAATCTAACACTAAACCTAACCCTAACATTACCCTAAACCTAACCCTAAACCTAACACCCCCTAACTTACACATAATTTAAATACAGCTAAATTAAAGTTCCAATTATTAACTAAATAATACCTATTTAAAACTAAATACAAACTTACCTGTGAAATAAAACCTAAGCTAGCTACAAAATAACTAATAGTTATATTGTAGCTAGCTTAGGTTTTATTTTTATTTCACAGGTAAGTTTGTATTTATTTTAACTAGGTAGACTAGTTAGTAAATAGTTATTAACTATTTACTAACTGTCTAGTTAAAATAAATACAAACGCACCTGTGAAATAAAACCTAAACTGCCTTACACTAAAACCTAACATTACCAAAAATAAAAAACACTAAAATCACAAAAAAAAAAAAAACTACCATTACAAAAAAATAACAAATGAAATTATCCAAAATAATTCCTATTATTCCTATTCTAATACCCTTTTAAAAAAATTAAAAAACCCACCCCCAAAAAACAACCCCCCTAATCTATAATAAACTACCAAGGGCCCTTAAAAGGTCCTTTTTCTGTGCCCTTAAAAGGGCCTTTTGTAGAGCATTGCCCTAAAGAAATCAGCTCTTTTCCTACAAAAGAAAAACAAACACCCCCTAACAGTATACAAACTCCACCCACCATACACACAAAATAAAAATAAAGTAAAACTTAATCTACCCATTGCCCAGAAAAGGGCATTTGTATGGGCATTGCCCTTAAAAGGGAATTCAGCTCTCTTTCCTGCCCTTAAAACAGCATTCAGCTCTTTTATGAATTGCCCAACCTCTAATCTAAAAATAAAAACCCACCCCAAAACGAAAAAAAAAACATTACACAAAATAACAAATTATCCAAAATAATAACAATTATTCCTATTCTAATATCCATTAAAAAAAACACCCCAAAAATAAAATAAACTTAATCTAGAATAAACTATCAATAGCCCT
The DNA here is from genome assembly GCF_027579735.1 of Bombina bombina. NCBI lineage: Eukaryota > Metazoa > Chordata > Amphibia > Anura > Bombinatoridae > Bombina > Bombina bombina. The sequence goes on along the minus strand of NC_069500.1, from coordinate 1,017,330,853 downwards.
TAAAGAGACAGTATACACCAATTTTCATATAACTGCATGTAACAGACACTACTCTAAGAATAAGATGCACAGATACTAATATAAAAACCAGTATAAAACTGTTTAAAAACTTACTTAGAAGCTCTCAGTTTAGCTCTGTTGAAAAGGTAGCTGGAAATCCCACTGCAAAAGGGAAATAAGACCCTCCCCCCTCCCCCTTCTTTTGCATATGAAAAGAATCTTTACACAAACAGAAGCAAGCTGGAGTAGGTATCTGACCGTATTCTCTTAAAACTTTGGGGCTTGGTTAGGAGTCTAAAAATCAGAGCAATGTTATTTAAAAATAAGCAAAACTATACATTTAAAAAAAAAACTTCATGGACTATATAAATAGATAATCTACAAAACACTTATGCAAAGAAAAAAATAGTGTATAATGTCCCTTTAAAATGGCCTTTTGTAGGGCATTGCCGTAAGTTAAACAGCTCTTTTACATGAAAAACAAAACAAAGACCCACTAACATTACAAACCCCCACCCCCCCAAACCCACAAAATAATAAAAAAACTATCTAATAAACCTAATCTACCCATTGCCCTGAAAAGGGCATCTGTATGGGCATTGACCTGAAAAGGACATTCAGCTCTTTTGCTGCCCTTAAAAGGGCATTCAGCTCTTTTAAGAGTGCCCACCCTAATCTAGAAAAAAAAACACCCAAAAAAGTTTAAAAAAATCTAACACTAACCCCTCTTTAGGTACTCACAGTTGTTGAAGTCCCACTTGAACGATCTTCATCCCGGCGGCTCCATCTTCATCCAGGTGGCTCCATCTTCATCCATCACGGGAATGGCATCTTCTTCATCCTTGCAGAGGCGGAGCGGCAATGCGAGGAGGCGGAGGTCCAAGGCGGAGGTCCAGACGGAGGTCCATCAATCTGACGGGGAGGTCCTCTTCTTTAAAAAAACTTTCACTAACCCCTCTTTAGGTAATCACAGTTGTTGAAGTCCCGCTTGAACAATCTTCATCCTGGTGGCTCCATCTCCATCCAGGTGGCATCTTCATCCATCGCAGGACCGGCATCTTCTTCATCCCTGCAGAGGTGGAGCAGCGATGCGAGGAGGCAGAGGTTCAGGCAAAGGTCCAAGGTGGAGGTCCAAGACAGAGGTCCATCGATCTGACGTGGAGGTCCTCTTCATTCAAACCTCCGCCACACACTGAGGATTGAAAGCAACGTACCCCTTTTATACTGGGGGTACCATTGCATTCCTATTGGCTGAAAAATTTGAATCAGCCAAAAGGAATTAGGGCTGCTAAAATCCTATTGGCTGTTCAAATCAGCCAATATAATTTAAGCAGCTCTCATTCTATTGGCTGATTCAAATTCCACTGCATTATGTGACAGCCATCAGCCAATCACAAATGCATATATGTATATTCTGTGAATTCTTGCACATGCTCAGTAGGAGCTGGTGATTTAAAAATTGTAAATATAAAGAGACTGTGCCAGGGGCGTATTATGGCCTAGGCCAACAAGGCCGGTGCCTATTCGGCAGATTTGGGGGGGGCAGCACATCTGCCCTATCCTCTCTCTAAAAGCCAGCAGATAGTACAGTGAGCGATAAAGTGCAGGCTTTTACAGAGAAAACAAGGCACATGCGCTGATTAAGGTCGCTCTTCACAGGCAGTGTTCCTTTAAACCATTGATTCATTTAGAGCTGCCGGCATTTTTGCAGAGGAAACGTTCTTGGTGAGAAACTTGGGGATATGCTTTCAAGGTGAGGCTGGAGGAGAAAACGTTGTGCCGATATGCTGCCTCCCCTTGTCAGCTGTGGTGCTTATTGCAGGTCTTAGTAACTAAAAGACTGGATTTGTCTGTGCACTGCTTAGATCAGCTTGTGATGTCTAATCATAAACTCTCAGCGCTATTGTATGTTAGCTACTAATAGCTAGCTTTATTTGCATTCATTAACCCACAGAGTAAATAGTAAACGGACACTTAAAAAGTTTAATTACTTGAATGATGGTAATTACTGTATGTTGTTGCATGTGAAGGGCAGTGATTGTTTCAAAGTGTATTCTTCTTTCCCTCCCTTCCTCTTTCCTTTTCTCCCTCCCTCCCTCCCTTTCTCCCTCAACTCACTCCCTCCCTTTTTCCCTCTCTCCCTTCTTTCCCTCCCTCCCTCCCTTCTTTCTCAACTCCCTCTCTTGCTCCCTTCTTTCACTCTTTCTTTCCCTCCCTTCTTTCCCTCCCCCCTTTTCTCCTCTCCCTCCTCACTTCTTCTTCTTCTTCTCTCTCTCTCTCTCTCTCTCTCTCTCTCTCTCTCTCTCTCTCTCTCTCTCTCTCTCTCTCTCTCTCCCCCTCCATTCCTTCATTCCTTACCCTCCATTTTCTCCCCTCCCCTTCTTTTCTCTCCCTTCTCTCAGGGAGAAAATGGTATGAGATGCATGCAATATAACTTACGTTGACCCAAAAAATTACTAAAGGTCTAAAATCTTTGGGGGGAGGGGGCAGCAGAATTTGTAGTGCCTAGGGCAGCACAAAACCTAAATACACGACTGTGCCCATTTTTGTAATGGAAGTACATTGGAAAGTTGTTTAAAATTGCATGCTCTATCTGAATCATGAAATTTTTATTTTTATTTTGTCCCTTTAACTCCTTGCAAGTATGAATCACAGAATTTCAACTATCCACGTCCAGAATACTGTTCCCTGGGTCAGGGGTTGGTGACTCCGATTCCCTACCACTTACCCGATTTTCTAAACAAACAGGTCTTAATCATGTGTTGTTCAACACTTGCTCTTAGTTCAATATCAAGAAATCTGATTTTGCAAATATATTGTTCATCGACAAACTTCAAATTGAGAGACTACTCATTTATAGACTCCATAAAACATACAGCAGGGTCCTCATCTCCATCCCACACCAGAAGCAGGTCATCTATATAACATCCATAGTAAATAATATGCTTCTTGTAGGGGTTAGTATTTCCATAGACTAGGACAGCTCCCACCATCCCATAAAGAGATAAGCGTAGGAGGGGGCAAATGCTGTCCCCATTGCTATTCCACGTCTCTGGAGATAAAAATCCCCTCAAACAAAAATAAATTGTGTGTTAATAAAAACTCAATAGCAGTGATAAAAAAAGCTTCACATCTTCAGAGTGAGAGTAAGGAGTAAGGAAAGTGAAATAGCCTGTAGACCGTGGAAGTGTAGAGTGAGGACACATCCATGGTAATAAATCTGTTGGAATTTTTTCATTCCAGGTTCTGTACTACTCTCAGTATTTGTGTGGTGTCCATGATGTAACTCATTAATTCACTAACCAAAGGCTGTAAAAAGAAGTCTACCAACTCAGAGAGTGGCTCCAAATGGGACCCCACCCACGAGATGATAGGTCTCCCTGGAACACTTTTAAATCATTCTGTACAGTCTTAATTTGAGTAATTAAATCAAGTCTTATTTGCTTCTTTTACTCTATAAGCAAGTCCATGTAGTATATCTCCTTACCTGTAGGGGGTGAATATACAATATGTTGGAAACACTAAACGTGTTTTGAAGGACAGAGTTTTGGAGCATGTTAGGGACTTAGAAAATCCGGATGTTTTCATTTCGGTTGCTAAAATTTTTATAAACATGCATGAAGCAAATGCCTCTCTTTTGTCTATACAAGCCATTGATCATTTACCCCCACACGAGAGGGGGGGGGATGATAGAGAATATACACTCAGTTATAAAGAGGTGCAATAGATTTTCAATCTCCACACTAGACACCCATTTGGTATTAACATGGAGAGCGATGTCAATCTTTTCATTTAATTGTTTCTTGTTCTCTATCTTTATGTTTAGTCCATAAGGCCATAATGTAAATTGGTATTTAAGTAACCAACTGTTTAATGTATATATTCCAAGGTAGTCACATTAGATCTTTAACAAACAAATATACATGTACTGTGTTTTTGTGGACTTATACATTTTCCAAGTATGAAGGGGATAATGCAATAAACATTTTTTAATGAAGTATGTTCCTTTAAATAGGGGTGAAAGAGAGGCAGTAGTTAGCAGTGAACAAGTGTGGTGGACCCGCACAAAACATGTCTGTTTCTTGCCTCCTTTGACACTTCTGCCTTGATGTGACAGCCTATGGGCTTATGTTTTTTTTTTTTATAAATCAAAGTTTTTTTATTGAGGTGTTACAACAAAATAAGATTAGCAAACACAGTGCAAATATTTTAAGTTTCTAACATGTTTTCAGAAGTAGTCCATCGTTTTTCCAACTAAAATGAAGCCAACATCTCAAATATAATTCCTATCTCAATTACCTTACAAAGAAAGAGCAAAATACATCTCATATCGACACAAAGTGTTTGATTTATAAACAATATGTACCTCTTTTACATTTTGTTTCTTATATTAAGACATAATAAACTTTATGTTAATTAAACAACCATGAAAACCTATACCTCTTATAGAGTGATACTTTATATACAATATAAATGTATTCATTATCTGAGACTTTACATAAAAGAGGAAGCCAAAACAAGTAGCTCTCATTCAAAATATTTTGTGCACGGACATGATAAAAAGTGTTATGATTTTTTTTTTTTTTTCTTACCCGTAGACAAAGGGGAAAAAAAAGGGGGGGTTCAAGAGAGAGAGGATACAGCGGATAAGTAGGTAAAGGGAGGGGGGTACGGGAATGAAGGTATGGTCAAAAACAACAAAGGAAAAAAAAAAAAAAAGTAGATCTCCTTAATTAGAGGGAATGTTGTGAGTGTCTCAACACTCTGTTGTTCTCTATTTTCTGATTAATTATTGTTCCCCGTGTAGTGTTAGCCAACTCTCCCATATCATATCGTGTAGATCAGCCTTTCCCATTAAGTTATAAACGTATTGTTCCATTTGTTTCATATACGAAAGTTGCTCTACAACGTTTTGAATGGAAGGAGGTAAAACCTGCTTCCATTTTCTAGCAATTATTAATTTAGTGGCCGTAAGGAAGTAAATTAGGAAGATCCGTCTCGGTAAAGGCATTCTAGGGAAGTTTAAATGTAACAAACTGAGCGAAGGAGAGAAGGGGATATTGTAATGTAGATCTCCCAATAATTTCATGCAAGAACGCCAAAAGGGCCTAATCTGCGGGCACTCCCACCACACGTGCAACCAGGTACCTCTCTGACCGCACTGTCTCCAACAAACTGGGGTGGAAGTGGGGTAGAATTGGTGTAGACGCACAGGCACTAAGTGCCATCTCCAAACTATTTTATAATGAATATCCCATAAAGTTGAGCAATGTAGGTATTTTCTAGCAAATACCATTGCTTTATGCCAATTTCCTAGATCAAAAATCCCGTGTAGATCGTTCTCCCAGGCCAATTGGGTTGAGGTTTTAATTAGTGGCTGTTCTTCAATTAATAAGGAATAAAGAAAAGACATCATGCCCCTAGGTTTATGTTTTGATGACCAGCATGTTTCCCATTTGGTTTTTTTCTCCACTCACTATTTTGTAAGCCCCAGCTTCTCAAGAAACTAAGCAGCCTGATAGTCTCAAAACTATATTTTCCTGGAATATAGTACTTAGTCATAAAGGAGTCTAGAGTAAAGTTTTCTATACCGTCATGTATGTCACCTACCAACATGTCTCTATGCTCTAACCATATATTCATATGCAATTCCTGTAAGCACCATGCCCCACTCACAACAGGATGGATAGGCGAAGGGTGTGGGGCCAAATGACCTCTATGTCTATTTTTATCCCAAAATCTAAGGGCGTCAAGTATAAGTGGTTGAGTTATTCCAAGTTTATCCCGGCAATGTGCAGGAATCCAAACTAAATCAGCAAGTGTCATATTCAATGGTATCATGTCGCTTTCAACTTCTTGCCATCTGAGACTAGAGTCTGCAGTACTCCATCCCATGATATGAGACAACCTAGCTGCATCATGATAAGCCAGTATACTTGGTAATGATAGACCCCCTTGCTTAATGGTTCTTTGTAGACTTCCACTGGAAATCCTTGGCTTCTTACCTCCCCAAATATATACAGAGATCATACTTTGTAATCTATTAATTATCGATCTTGGTATTTGAATGGGGATACAACGAAAGAGATACGTAATTTTTGGGAGGAATGACATTTTGATGGAGGCAATCCTGCCTGTCCATGAAATTTCTGAGTACTCCCATGACTCCAATATCTTTTTAAACTCCTGCATTCTGTCTGTAAAATTCCTATCTATCATTGTGGCCATATCAGGGCCCAGATGGACTCCTAAATGTTTTATGCTATTTTCTGTCCACTTAAAATTATATCTGTGTTTGATATCTAATATTACATCGTCTGGAATCCCTATCGGCAATGCTTCAGTTTTAGCTAAGTTTAACTTATAGAAGCTGAGCTCTCCAAATTTCTGGATAACATCCATGAGGGCGGGTAATGAGGTTTTGGGGGATGTCAGCAAAAGGGTGATATCATCCTCGAAAAGCGCAATCTTATGGGAGGAGTCTCTAAATGTGATACCCTCTATTTTAGCATCACTCCTAATAGTCTGGGCAAGTGGCTCTATAGCAAGCGTGAATAATAAGGGTGACATGGGACATCCCTGCCTTATTCCATTAGACACTATGAATTTTTCAGATTGAAAACCTACCCCCCTAACTGTCACCGTAGGGCAAGAGTATAAAGCCCTTACTGCTTTCGTAAATTGAAACGGGAAACCAAATCTCTCCAAGACTCCCCATAGGTAATCCCACCTCACCCTGTCAAATGCTTTTTCTGCGTCTAGAGACAGGGCAAGGAGGGGGACCTTTTGTCTCTTAGCTTCTGACATTATATGGGCCAGTCTTCTAGTATTATCAGGACCCTCCCGACCAGGCATGAACCCTACCTGGTCCGGGCTTATGTTTTTATACTGCATGCCTTAATAAATTGTAACTTTTTATCGGAAGCTCTTTGGCAAGTTTTTGTTACCATTTGGCTCCTGTTTGATCTAGCCTGGCAGTCAGGTGATGCCGCAGACTTTCTCTCCCTGAACTTCCAGTTTTCTGTAGCGTTGTAATGAAGATGCTGTCTGCCTGGACACCTGGACTGAGTATTCGGCATTGGCAAGCAGAGTAAATGTGCACACACTGAACAGACGCTTCCCAGGTACCGTGGAGGTGGTAAGCGCCACTGTTGTCCTTTTTCCTTGCATCATCTTGTGATTAGCGTTATGCTAAGGGGCCGATTTATTATAGTGCGAGCTGACATCATCCGCCGCAGTGGATCATGTTACGCCACACATTGATAAATGGCAACAGCATACGCTGTCGGCATTTATCTTTGCACAAACATTTCACAAGAAATGCATGTGCAATACTGCCCCCTGCAGATATGTGGCCAATCGGCCGCTAGCAGGGGGTGTCAATCAACTCGATCGTATCCGTTCGGGCTGATTGCTGTCCGCCACCTCAGAGGTGGTGGACGAGTTAAGAAGCAGCAGTCTTAAGACTGCTGCTTCTTAACTCCTGTTTCCAGCAAGCCTGGAGGCTCGTGCCGAAACAGATTCATTGGGGCCCATACGGGGCTTAATAAATCGGCCCCTAAGAATTTACATGCAAACTGGTATGTCAAATGGAAGGAATGCAATTTTAACCAAAGCATCTTAAAGTGGCCAAAACTTTTTCAATATACCCAATACTTTTTATGGATAGCGCAGGGAGCGCTATTAGCATTAGCAAGTGGTGTTGTGCGTGCAAGCCCAAGCCAAAATACAGCTCTAAAATATAGCACTTTTTGAGGCCTGGAATAAACTATTATTATTAATAGTATAGCACAGAACTATATGAAAATCTCAACTACTTGCCCACCATAAGCTTAGCGCGCCATCAGCGTAGTGCTTAAGGGATATCCAACATGAATTTCACTACAACCCCACATTGATGTCTACTGTGTGAGGGATTTAGAGCACTAGCGCTATGTGACATGCACATGTTAGTACACACTAGACTATTGTTGGACCAATAAAAAATAACTTTGGTAATATGAGTGGAAAACTAAAAGCACTGTTGATTGCACTGGATCAATGTTGACACACATTAATATTAATATTTTTGTGCTTTACTTGTAATCGAGTCCAAAATGTTTTATAATAATGCTGATGTAAAAAGAAATGCATTTTTTTATTTCAACATTAATTAGAATCATCTGGTAAATGAGTTCAAAACAGGAAATTGTTTGGTTTGTACATTTCAAGATGAATGAAAAAGAGATCCATGTTATTTTCTCTGAATAGGCCCATAGGTTCTGGATCATTCATTAATTATTAGTACATTTTTACTATTGGGAATTAACCATTGTAATGCTCACAAACACAGCCAATGTAGACCACTCATGCCTGTTTTTTCTTTTATAAAAGTGTATTATGCTATGACAGATACTAGATGTATTGTATTCCTTAGGACCTACTGGGAATTTTGCTGGATTCAGAAGTTATTCAATAACAGTAATTCATTTAATAACACTATATATAGCCCAAACAATTGATAGTGGTAGATATATCTTTTAACTTTTTTAATAAATAATATTTTAAAAATACATTAACAAAACTGTTGCAAATATATTAGACGTTTTGTTTTCTATCCAGATTTCAGACATGGCAGTTCAATTAGCAGCTGGCATGACAGATTGCCTTCAAAAGTATCTTGTAAACTTATACTTTAACAAAAAGGCATTAGATTTCCTATGAAACTGTTGGACTGAATGTTTCTTTCTACCAAGAGACTAATATACTAGCTGAAGTTGCAAAACTTGGTTTTAACTTCTTAACCCTAGGCAACATCATATTCAGAAACAGGATGTCTATCATTCTACAAGGGATTTTACAACCTGGCATCTGCGGTCTAGTGGAGATGTAACTGTGCCAAAATATTTAAAACATATGTCTAATTTTTGAGGATTTAGTCTGCTTATTTTTGCATTGTTATTTTTTTTTCTTGTACTTGAAATGATTCTTTGAAGGCACTTATATATTTCTTTTGTTTTAGTTCTTTGAAAATTTAAGTAAGAAATTATCTAAAATGTTATGTTTGTATCTGTGCTATTTCAACATTTATTCTTTTACTCTGATTCCCTTATTTTTATTTTTATTTATTTATATATACAATTGGATTTTAAGTGGTTAATTAAATTAAATATTGCAGTACATGCAAGAACATTATTGATAAAGTAAAAAACAAACATTTAAAAAAAAAAAGGAATGGAAAGAAAAAAGTGATCAGCTGTTTTGGAATTTCAGATAGGTTACTAATCAGCCAAGTGATTGCAAAAATGTGTGAAGAATGTTAAAAGAGAACAAAGTATATATTAACAGTAGCTTTAAATTTAAGCCATCTGAATTGAAATGGCTTTATAAGTAAGCTCTAGAATGTTTTTGCATAGATTGGAATGAGGACCATTATATAAAGAAAATGGAAATGGAAACTGGCACATTTGTATGCCTCTTAGAGTGATATGTTTCAGCAGTTTCAAATTTGTATTAATGTCAATTCTAAGCACCGATGGTGATTGGGAAGATGTAAGTTTTAGAAAGACAGACAAAATTGCAAACAGTCATTATATTTTGAGAACAAGCACATATGACTCTGTTGCTCCAGGTGTGCACTTCCTGTGTAATACATCCATAGAATTGGATACAAATCTGAAATTACTTTTTCTGCTATGTGCATCACTTTGTTTGTCTCTATTGTGATCTAGCCCACTCACTCTGTTGATTCAATCTATTTTAATACTTTTATTTTAACATATATATATATATATATATATATATATATATATATATATATAAGCCAAAGGTAAAAGTCACTGTTACTGCCCTTTCCAAATTAATTGTCTTGCAGACAAAAAACAAAGTCCGGTGAATATACGTTCTCTGTATCAAAGCAATAAACCTTTAGAGAATATATGTGTATATAAATAGCTTTGAACTGCTTAAAACAGCTCGGCTGACCCCCTATACACGCCTGTGTGGATGTCAATAAACATATCAGAGACTGAGTGTGCTTCAGAAAACCGGAGGTTCAAGGGGTACAAAGAAGCGGTCAAAAACAGAGTATGCGGTACCTTCAAATCTCGGACATAAAGAGTGAAGACCGGGACCTGTTATCCCAGACGGCGTAAGCGCCTATACTCACCGCTCCTCTGGACCGCTGACCCCTTAAAATAGCTCAGTCTCTGATCTACCTCCGGAATTCACATATGTGCACTCGATGGTCTCCTCGGCAAAACTTCAGAGAGGCGTCCTACTGTGCAGGAGGGGGCGTGACGTGCGTGCTTCAGCGTTTCGAATCCATACGCTGATCCTGATCGGCTATCGAAAACAGAGTTCCCATAGAACGGCTTCGGAGCTTAAAGTCCCAGACCTGCTGCTGCTGCCCGGAATAATTGTAGTAAAGTAGAAAGGAGTTGCAAGCAGCGGTCTTAAAAGCAAACAGTCTTTATTAGAATATAGGATAAAAACACTCCATGAAGTGGCACAAATGCATACACAACATTAGTTGTATACTCTCCCCTTCGCCATACACTCTTCAGGGTGCTCAGGGTATTAATATAGCATTGTGAAACAATGGGAACTGCCACTCACTGGACTTCCTTATCATCTTTTTTTATAATTTCTTTAAGTTAAAGGGACAGTCTACCATAGAATTGTTATCGTTTTAAAAGATAGATAATCCCTTTATTACCCATTCTCTAGTTTTGCATAACCAACACAGTTATATTACTATACTTTTAACCTCTTTGATTACCTTGTATCTAAGAACCTTCTTCCAGCCCCCTGATCACATGACTGTGACTGTTTATTATCTATTGTCTTGCATTTAGCATTGTTTTGTGCTAAATCTTAAATAAACCCCTGTGCCTGAACACAGTGTTATCTATATGGCCCACATGTACTTTCTGTCTCTTTGTGTTGACAAGAGATTTAAAAAGCATGTGATAAGAGGCAGCCCTCAAAGGCTTAGAAATTAGCATATGAGCCTACCTATGTTTAGTTTAAACTAAGAATACCAAGAGAACAAAGTAAATTTGATGATAAAATTAAATTGGAAAGTTGATTAAAATTAAAAGTCCTATCTGAATAATTAAAGTTTAATTTATTCTAGACTGTCCCTTTAACTATAGGTAAACAGAATGAGAATCAATTTAGACTTGAACAACTTTAAACCGAGTTTACATAAAAAAAAATTAAAATAATAGTTGGTGGCTGAAAATGCTTGTTTAAATAATTTGATAAAGTTACAATGTTACAAAGTTTTCCATACAGACTTTCAGCTATATAACTACTTACTGCAACATGAGTGAATTTCTTTGTTTAATTGTAAAGCCATTGAGTCCTGGCCAAGGAGAAAAATAAAGGATGTCAGGTGTTGTGGATATATTAAAGAAAAGCTGTCAGAACAGGGCATTGTTAAGCCCCCATACTGAATAATAGTTAAGGTATTGTAACATATATATACAGTATATATATATATCTGGCTTTAAATATTGCTAAAAGGGAAAAAACTGGAAAAGCAGCTGTTAAAAGTGAAAGATCAACTACTTGTCATACAAGTTGGAGAACATACTTAATTTACGCTATATTTTACCTGTCAATCCAAAGGTGATAGGTAAAATATAAATGGGGATGCTTAACGTTAGCTCTGACAGATTGTTTCATTATATAGACTTTATTTGTAATACTGTATTTATAGTGACTTTGTTCCCCATGTCTATAAACATCCAAACAACTGAGCAATATAATATCTTTTAAGTTTATGTTTTCAGCTAATATATATTGGGAAATAATATAACCTTTGCATTAGATATAGAAACAAGGCTAACATGAAGGAGAAGAGAAAAATAATAATAATAATAATAATCAAAACTAGAAACCATATATATTTTTTTTTATAAAAAAGATGGAAGTGGTTTTCAAAGATTATTGTGCGCTATTAAGAGTAGAAAGGGGCTCTATTGGGCTTTAGTCCTATGCATATGAAAAAATCTATTTATTAATTATAAATAGAGTATCACAAGATTTAAACTACGGCTCATCAAAGAAACCTACATCCCACTCTGAATTCATCCATTGGGTTCCCTTTAATTAAGAGTAAAAATTCAACATGGTTCTTGGGAATATAATTATCACAAATGATCTCCTCTTCATGAATGCTTTGGGATTTCATCTATTGCTATGGTTATAAGCCATCCTGGAAAGGATTTTAAGTAGTATTTACCGTCTGACCACTGAGAGTTTTCAGTTGTACAAGAATACTGAATAATTTATTTTCTCACATCTTATTAGGGCTGTAATATTATGAATATAAAATGTTATGCACAGAGAAGAACACCCGGTGTTGTGTGTTTCTTAAAGCACCTCAAGATTAAGAAGAGCTCTAATAGTAACTATAACTACTTTCATTTAATGTGCCAGTTACTTTAAAAAAATAAATAATTATTTGTACTTTGAGAAAGTATGCAGAATTCCCTAGAAATATTCATGGCCCATGTAACTGTCCTCTCGTCCATATGTTTGAGGAAAATAAATTCCCTCAAGGACAGTTGTCGGGTTAGTGTATGTGTTATGGTGTTTATTCACAGTCCCATCTATGGTTTGTTGTGTTTTTAAGTGAGTAAAAACTACTTTTCTGTCTTTGTGTGTGATATGTATATATGCATCAGTTAACTTTGCATGGTGGCTTGGGTATAGGTACATTTCACATAATCCAATCACAGTGAAGAAAGGAAACAACCGTTCTTTGGGAGGATTAGATCCATCACTTGAATGTAACTTTTGTTTACAAAGATCTCTGTTTTGTTGTCTGGAGAATTTCATTGGGTTCCTAAAAATACCCAGAAGTTCTTTGATGTCATAAAGTTATTTTTGGTTTTACCATTTGCAGCAGTGTAATATTGCTTTAAAAGCTTACTCTGAACTTTTTCAGTCAAATTATCCAGCAGGAAAAAAAAATGTCAAAGTGTAAAATATTGAGGAAAGTTCAGAAATAAATGTTTTCAATTATTTTTAAGAATACAAGAATACAATCATAGTGATCTTAATTAAAATACATCTTTTTAACATACCTGATAGCTTAAAATGCCATGCTTGGGATTAGAGTAAAACATGATTTCCCATATCATAATTTGCATTAACATCTGTATCCTCAAAGAAGATATAAGAGATTGGACATACCACAATATCAAAAAATATTTATGTTAAATAGGGAAATTTAGAATTTCTATGTTACAGGTTATATTACAAACATCAGATTGCTTATATTACAGGTTAGATGAGCGTATTTACATAAGATACAAAGATATTTTTACCTTTCAGCCAGGACCGACTTCTAAATTGAAAATTTGTCATGCCCAAAAGACCAAGGCCTACAAGAAGAACTCACCATAAGCTACTCCTCCACCTTTTGTCTGTAACGACCACGTAGATTACCATGGTACTCTAGTCTTTCTGTCCCAAGTTGCCTCCACCAGTCTTGTCTTTATTTATTATAGGTTATTATTACCAAAGATATGTTTCTGAGGTAATTTTTTTTTTTTTTTTAATATAACATGATTTTTATTTTACTACTTCATATACGTAACATTTTTATTATATTTCTCTGGGTAACATGAAGGTGCTTTTTTGAGGTTACATTGCTTCATATAGTATAAAAACCTTTTTTTATTTTATTGCTTCCTATTTTCATTGTTGTATGGCAGCATAAAATTGCGGATTGCGCTTTTATTGCATATATAGTGAATACTATATTTACAACTTATGTATGTGTTGTTCCATATATCATATGATATCTATAACTGAAAAAGAAAAAAAAAACACATTAGCAACACAAAATTCAGTCAAGTATATTTGTTTGCTTTATATAAAAAAATAAATTTGTATGACATGAGGCATCTACAGCTCTGGAAAAAAATAAGAGACCACAACAAAATTAGTTTCTCTGGTTTTACTATTTATAGGTATGTGTTTAAGTAAAATGAACATTTTTGTTTTATTCTATAAATTACTGACAACATTTCTTCGAAATAAAATTGTTGTCATTTAAAGCATTTGTTTGCAGAAAATGACAATTGGTCAAAATAAGAAAGATGCAGTGTTTTCGGGCCTCAAATAATGCAAAGAAAACATGTTCATATTCATTTTTAAACAGCACAATACTAATGTTTTACTTTAGCAAGAATTCAGAAATCACTGTTTGGAGGAATAACCCTGATTTTTTATCACAGCTTTCATGCATCTTAACATGATTTCCACCAGTCTTTCACATTGCTGTTGGGTGACTTAATGCCACTCCTGGTGCAACATTTCAAGCAGTGTGGCTTTTTTAAATGGGTTGTGCTATCCATCTTCCTCTTTATCACATTTCAGAAGTTTTCAATGGTGTTCAGGTCTGGAGATTGGGCTGGCCATGATAGGGTCTTGATCTGGAGGACCTCCATCCACACCTTGACTGACCTAGCTGTGTGGCATGGAGCATTTCCCTACTGGAAAAAAAACAATTTCTCAGAGTTGGGGAACATTGTCAGAGCAGAAGGAAGAATGTTTTCTTCCAGGATAACCTTGTACATGGTTTAATTCATGCTTCCTTCACAAAGATAAATGTGCCAGATTCAAGTCTTGCTGAAGCAACCTCCACCACATTTCACAGTGGGTGCGAGATTTGTAGGCCTCTCTAGGTCTCTGTCTAAATTTTTAGACTCTGTTACAAATTTTTATGTCTGTTTGCAGATGATACAAAAATTTGTATGCAGGGGGGTAGACAAAATAAGAAGTGACATACAACAATTGAAGGATTGGACAAACGACTGGGATCTAAAGTTTAACACAGCAAAGTGTAAAATAATGCATTTATGGAAGAAAAATCCAAATGTTAATTACAGACTCAATGACACTTTACTGACTCTTACAGATGAGGAACAGGACTTGACAATTATTATTTCAGATGATTTATAACTTAGTAAACAATGTAGTAATGCAGCGAGTAAGGCTAGCAGAATGCTTGGATGTATTGGTAGAGGTATTTGCAGCAGAAATAGTAAGGTTCTTATGCCACATTATAGATCATTAGTTAGGCCTTATCTTGAGTATTGTGTGCAGTTCTGGAGGCCATATCTTCAGAAGGATATCAACAAACTTAAATCTGTGGAAAGGAGGGCTACCAAAATGGTACATGGTCTAAAAAATAAAACTTACCAGGATAGGCTCAATGACCTAAATATGTATAGCTTAGAGGAGAGAAGGGAAAGAGGTGATATGATAGCAACTTTCAAGTATGTTAAAGGGCTTAGTAAAACTGAGGCGGTGGGTATTTTACATAAAATGGAAAATTCAAGAACAAGGGGTCATGATCTCAAGCTAAAGGGTGGTAGATTCAGGAGTAATTTGAGGAAGCACTTCTTTACAAAAAGAGTGATTGATTTATGGAATAAACTTCCTCAAGAGGTAGTAGCGACAAACACTGTGGGGGACTTTAAAAATGCATGGGACAAGCATAAGGCTATCCTACAAACTAGATAAGTTTATCCTGTCAGGTAATATTTGGCAAACTTGCTGGGCCTATGGCTCTTATCTGCCGTCAATATCTATTAGACGCCCAGGTGTTGGGCAAAGCTTAAAATTGTACTCATCATAGAAGATGACCTTACTCCAGTTCTCTAAGGTCCAATCCTTATGATCTTTTGAAGACCTCAGCCAGGCTCTTTTTTGCTTCTGATTGATTGATTTTTGATTACGAGTGCTGCGCTAACAGTTATGCGAGAGCGAAAAGGGGTTTATCGCAGCTGTTTGCAGGTGTAGCACTTGTGTTACAAGTTGAAAGTAAATGCGATTGCTTGAGCGCAATTGAAGATAGCGTTCGTTGGGATAGCACGTCCTCAGAGGTCTGGTAAACTGTTTCACAAAACAAAAAAGAGTCACAAAACTCATCTAAAATACATTACAAAGTACAGTTACACTCATAATAACACTATCTATCAAACATTTTTTTTTTAAATTGCACAAAAAAGTTATAAGGGCTCAAAGATATGAGGTCTCAAGTGTTAGAAAAAAAAAGGCAGAGGCAGGCAAAGGGCTTTAACATAGAGATACATACATAGATATGTCTAAACATGTATATATGTATATATATATATATATATATATACAGTATATATATATATATATATGTTTATATGTGTGTACATATATATATTTATGCATTTATATGTATTTATATGTGTACATATGTATTTACAGACATATATACACATATAAACACAAAAAATACATATGTGCACACATATAGAAAAATATATATGTGCATTGGAGCCCATTGCTGTCAAGTAGATGAAAACATGAAAAAGCTAATGTATGCAACATTCATATTTAACTGTAAATATTTCACATTCCAATGTTCTACACATAGGGGAATCTGTTTTATGTATTTACAATAGATATTCCCATATATTCTGTATCTGTATTTATCTGTAGATATATATTTTACAAAAAAACATCAGAAATATGTAGAAATATCAATAAATAGAACATATTCCGCTATGTGAAGAACATTGGAATGTAGAATATTAATATTTTCATGTTGGGTTAGTGCAGTTAAGAATATGCAATCAGGTTTGCGCGCGAGTTCGGTGTTTACGTTTTTTTCCCCCCACTTTTTTTGCTCCATTGAAGTCTATGGGGAATACATTAATGTGCACGCGATAACCTAACATCAGGTTAGCGCACAAGCAAAAATGTTTTACTTTCAACTTGTAATATGAGCGCTACCCAATGAGCACCAAAAGCTGAATTCTAGCGGAGTTAGCACAAGAGAGATCATTAAATTCCACTCTACTTGTAATCTGGAACCTAAAGTTTTTTTAGTTACCATTTTCCCCCCTACAAACCCCTTGACTAGAGGGGAGTTAAAATGCTATTCTACATTGTAAGCTCCCTCAGCAGGTATGTTTTCATTAGAAGATGCTGTATTACTGCTGCTGGGAGTGTTGTTTTTCCTTATGTGTAATCCTCGTGAATGGTATCACAAATTTTATTAACCAGAAGTATTATCAATTTAGACCTATGTCTACATTTGTTTGTAACTATAGACAAAATTTTCTCGCTCTGTTTTTTTAAAATATATTTGGCAGCAAGTTTTTCTTGTGATCACAGTCTCAAGTGGCCTATGTGGATAAAAGGCCTCAGCCAATAAATAGATTTTTACTGAAAACCTCAGAAAAACATTTGTTTATTAGCTGTTGTTATTGAGATAGACAATCAAAATGCAAATGAAAAAAACAAATACAATGGCCATTTTGAAGTTTAAAATATCATAATAGAGGTGTTTGAATTGCCCCTTTTTTACACTGTGTCATGTCTATAATAACTGACGTTTAAAATGAACCACCGTAAATTATTTTGATATGTGTTAATCATTATTAAAGTCAATTGAACAGGGGTATGATCGGCATATTAAGCAAGTTTGCTTAATGAGTTTTTATTTTTTCAATCATTGATTAAGGCAAAAGTATTGTCTGAGTTTTCAAAATGTTTATAAGTGGATTCCTTCAATGCACACACCGTAAATCAAGAAAGTGCAAAGTTAGATGGTTTGCTCCATTAAAAGAATGTAGCCAATACAACCCTGTCAAAAGTTTACAAAGGGGTTTAAACCGTCCTACTTCCAAAGAAAAACACTTACCACATCCTCTCTAAAAAAAGTCTTGTGTGATCATGTGTGTGAATCTCTCTCTCTTTCTCTCTTTCTCTTTTTCTCTTTATATTTATCTCTTTCTTTCTCTCTCTCTCTCTCTCTCTCTCTCATTCTCTGTTTCTCTCTCTCTCTTTCTCTCTCTCTCTTTCTCTCTCTCTCTCTCTCTCTTTCTCTCTCTCTTTCTCTCTCTCTTGCTCTCTCTCTCTCTCTCTCTTTCTCTTTCTCTCTCTCTCTCTTTCTCTTTCTGTATATTTCTCTTTCTTTCTCTTTCTCTATCTTTCTTTCTCTCTCTCTCTTTCTCTCTCTTTCTCTCTCTCTCTCTCTCTCTCTCTCTCTCTCTCTCTCTCTCTTTCTTTCTTTCTTTCTCTCTCACTTTCTCTCTCCTCTCTCTCTCTCTCTCTCTCTCTCTCTCTCTTTCTTTCTCAATTCTCTCTCTCTTTCTCTCTCTCTCAATTAATAATAAGGAACACAGAAAAATAACATCTTGTAATTTAATATCATGAAAATGTGAGCGTCAATTAAGAACACAAAATAATAAACCACTTTTATAAGCGTTGTTGTGATTTCTGTTATCTGTTTCCAGCAGAGCTCATTTATTGTATGATAAATCACATATATGGCTATTAAATACTTTTTCCTATTAATATTTCAGGACTTCCCACTAATAGACAATAGAGGAGAGACATGAAGAGAGAATTAAAAGGATAATAAACCCAAAATGTTTCTTTCATGATTCAGATAGAGCATGCTAATTTAAACAACTTTCTAATTTACTCCTATTATCAATTTGTCTTCGTTCTCTTGGTATCTTTTGTTGAAACCAGGGACGTATGCTTAGGAACCAGCTTATTTCTGGAGCCCTATATGGCAGCAATTTTGCCAGAATGTTATCCATTTTCAAGAGCCTTAAGTCTTGATAAAGGCCTGTGTCATAGGGCCAAAACGCGTTGACCCACTGGTAAGAATTACTCCAAGGATATTACTCTTTTGTGGACATATTACGCTATGTTAAAATTTCTTTACAGGGACATTTTAGGACATTTGATATTGCAGCTGATCGTTGATCAGGGATTCGCCTAGGGATCATCACCATCAACACTTAAGGTTTTTCGCCTAGGGATCATCACCATCAAACCTTAAGTTTTTTTCTGTTATAATTGACTTTTTACATTTGGATTACAATTTTGGAATTCTGCTCTCCTCTATGATCATCACTAACATTTGTTGAACATCACAATCATTTTATTTTTCATTAACGCTTCACATTTTTTCTTGCTTTGTTTCACATCGATTGTGCCACCTTCCATTTTTCATTTTTTTGCACAGATTGTGCCACTTTGCATACCCCTTTTTTTTTACATTTTTACTATTTTAAAACATTTTTTCATCACCTTCCTTCATCACATTTTTCTCACATTTTTTCATTTTTCATTTTTATCATCTTTTTTATCATCCATAATTTTTACATTATTTTTTCATTTGTATATTTTCATTACTTCACCTATTGTGTGCACTTCTGGACATTCATTATTTTTTACCGGTCCCTGCAAACCATTGCTAAATATTGCATACCATTTAAATCAACCTACTTATTATCAGATTATCTTCTTTTTATCTTTTTATCTTTGTCATATCATGGATCCATGAATTTTATATAACATTGAATTTTATATCATATTGTTTTTCATTGTATTTTTATGTGCATTTTATTTCTGTAATAAATTTACTATTGATATTTTAACACGATGAACACCCTCATCTACTGCTGATATTGTCACAACTACACTTTTCTTACAAAGCTGACATTATCTTACACCTTTGAGTGTCCTCACTGTTTCTAACCCCTTATCCCTTAGCCTGAGGCACTGTACACATCACTTTCACTGTCTATTAATCGCTTAGTGCACAGCTTAGGGACATATCTCAGCGCTTGGTTACAACCACCCCTTTTTTCCAATATGACATTGTTACATATATTAAGTCTGTATTGCTCATGTCCAAAACAACCTCTTCATTTTATGATGTCTTCGAATAATAGCAAATAAGATGAAAAGGCCACTTTGGCATTTCATTAAGTACCTTTAAGTAACTTAATAAGTAAAAAATGCTTGTGAAAGTTGTTAAAAAGTATTGAGAAATTGAATTGAGATCATCGTGAACAGGATTGTCTCATATAATGTATTCAGTCTTTTGCTTGGCAAGTCAATAATGTGTTTTCAGGTCCAAAAAAACAAATGCCTCCTATTTAAATCAACACTGCAAATGCCATTTTCTGTCTGGTTTTGAGGTGCAATGAACAGATATAGCACACAAATAGTTCTTGCATAAGTATATTTTCTTTTACCTTGTCTGGCTTCTGAATTGTCTATAACCCTTGACTGGCTTCTGAATTTGGTGCTTGGCTCTCAAGTTTAATATAAATGTTTCAAATACAGCATGATTAGTTTTTACTGAGACATAAATGAGTTTACGCTTTTAAGTTATATTAGCAAATTAAAAAAGAGTTTTTAGCTTCATATTTCATAATAAATCTGAACGTTTTATGTTACATTTGAATGTACTTGGTATATTTTTTTAAGTATTTGCATACACTATTGTTCATATTGATTCAATAAATTATCTCTTTCCTATATTCGTCAATAAACAAATGACCAAAAACAATTCATAGATATTTTTAGAATTTTAGTGTAGATACATAAGTGTGTTCTTAGTATAATGATGAAATATTCAGTAGTTGCTTTTATATTTCCTGCTGTACGTTAGCTGATAGCCAAAGGCAAGTTTTGCAATGGATATTGAACATTCCTTTGCAACATTCCTTAAAATATGTTATTCCACTGTATATCTAGTTAGCCAATAAAGTGATAAAGAGTCACAACATAGTGGGCTTTTTATAAGCTTTTATTTAAGCTTCCACATCTGTTTTGCCCTCCAGTTACACGATTTAAAAGAATATCATTCGCAGGCACATCATAAAAATAAGACAAAATTCAAATACTTTAAAATCTGCCTATGAGATTCATATATATACCATGAAACAGGTCTGTTCAGTGCTACACAAATGGAAAAAATATCTATTAGTCTGCCTAACATTTAACCATGGAACCAAATGCATATATTCAGGGATCTGTTAGATTGTTGTGCTTAAAGTAACATAATGTTGATTAGAATTCTGGGACTGTATAAAGCCGTTACGTACAATATTAAGATACTTTGCAATATAAAGGCAGATTAGAAAGCTACTTTGACCTCTTTTTTTTAAAACACAAAGAATGGCATCTTGTGCATGTGCCAAGTGCAAATCTCTAATCTTAGGCAATTGCTAACTGGTGCAGTCCAACTAGCCTGACCATCAAAATTGTACACATATTACACTGCTTATGCTCAGTGGAGTTGGAGGTTAAAAATAAAAAAGAACAACCTTTCTACATCCTATTAAAGAGAATATTAAATAGTATAATTGAACAGCACAGGGGATTTTGAAGACAATGGGAAGTTCCTACATTTCTTTGAACCATTAAAACCTTTATAAACAACTGGAACTGATTTCTCATTAGTTTGAAACATTGTACTTCAGTTATCTTTTCTTTATTTTTTTTCTCAGAAACAAATGAGAAGGATCCATGCTTTTTTAGATGTAGCCCAAAAAACCCCCAACAAAGTAAAAAACTGTTCACCGACTCACTACCTTGTTACTTATATTAAACCTCATTGGTGAAAATTCCTGTAAGGCAAATGAAGTGTATAGCACTAACCACATGTCTGGGTTGACAATATTTTTGATTTTATTCATTGTTTTTCTCAGTTTCTAGTAAGATGGTTGATAGATTTTTTGGCAGGAGGATATTCATTTAATTGTATCATGAAGGCTAGAACACATCTCTCAATTTTTGAAGAAGAATGGGAAGAGCCTCATTCCGGGCAAACTAACTTGTGTAACTTGTTGGTACAGTACAACGTATGGGATTAAATATTTTACAAACAAAAGAAATTACATTTGTAGTTTTACAATGGTACAGTGTACATCACAATGTATGTTTTCCATTCATGCAAGAGTCTTCAACCAGCATGTGTTTTAGCAAGCAGAGTGAATATTAGGATTTTAAAAACAAGCTAATTTGAGGCTTGCCTTGGTATTTTTGGGACAAGTAAGTAAACTACTTGATGTTCAGCTGTTTCTATTATAATTTTCTTCTGGCTTTTCTCATATTTATAGATAATTGCATCAAAAATATCCCATGATCACTCAACTGGTCTGGAGCTTGGAGGCTCTGAACTCGTTAGTTCAGCAAAGGTACGAAACCTCGGAGTGCTGATTGATGCTGGACTATCTTTTAAACAGCAGATTTCCTCTGTAATAAAATCTGCCTACTTTCATCTGAAAAACATAGCCAGGATACAACATTTAATTCCACCGGATGATATGCCAACATTAATCCATGCATTTGTATCCTCTAGGCTAGATAACTGCAATGCACTCTACTTGGGCCTCCCAAAAAAAAGAACTCCATTGCCTTCAGACGGTACAAAATGCAGCAGCCAGACTACTGACCAATCAAACTTGCTCCTGCCACGTAACACCTGTTCTCTACTCCCTGCATTGACTTCCAATTAAATGACGAACATATTTTAAAATTGGTCTGCTGACCTCCAAAGCCTTAAACAACCAAGGACCACAGTACCTGAAAGATCTCCTGACACCCTACATCCCATCCCGCTCACTTAGATCAGCCAACACATCCCTCCTCTCAGTGCCAAGAATAAGGACAAACTCAGGGTCCAGAGCATTCAACCATGCTGCCCCTACTTTCTGGAACTCTTTACCGTGCGCAATCAGAGAGGCACCATCCTTACAGACTTTTAAAAAAAAGCTAAAGACCCACCTCTTCCATCAGGCATTCAGTCTGCTTATCTGACCTTCAGAAACTCCGAACTTTTATGTCTTTATGTTGGTATATTTGTAAAGTGCTTTGAGTCTCAAAGGGAAAAAAGCTCTATATAAATCACAAATTATTATTATTATATCATCTATATTGGTTAATCAAATTATTGTGATTCAGAAATCAGGACAGTGCCTCCCTCCCACCCTATTTAAATTTTATGGTAATTTAAAAAAAAAAAAAAAACATATTGGTGTTATGTTATATTATGTTTTTTTTTCTAATTTAGGCAGTTTTTACAGTTGATCATCTATTGGACATTAGATTTAAGGGGGGTTTTACTGAGGGAGATATTGGGTAGGGAGTTATTTTTAAAAATGGGTTTTACAAGTCTTAGGGATATAAAATGGGATCTAGGGTTCTAGTTAACTAGAACAGTAAGTTTACTGGTGGGAGATAATATAGGGGAAACATATTTTTAATGGGGTGGTTTACCTTTATACAATTTGTATATCAAGATCAGACATAGGTAGGTTTACCAGTGATAAAGAAGGTGTAGGGGCCAGGACAGTCTTCTAGGGCTAACCATGTCTAGAATTAATGGTAGGGGGATATCATATAGGCTGTCTGGCCAAGCTAGTGAAGCCAATTGCACAATTGTAATCAGAGTTAATATAAGCAGGGGACTGGTATATTATAGTTTCAGAGACCAGCTAAACTGTAATTAAAGGGACACTGAACCCAAATTTTTTTCTTTCGTGATTCAGATAGAGCATGCAATTTTAAACAACTTTCTAATTTACTCCTATTTTCAATTAATTTCCTTCATTCTCTTGGTATGTTTATTTGAAAAGCAAGAATGTAAGTTTAGATGCCAGCCCATTTTTGGTGAACAACCTGGGTTGTCCTTGCTGATTGGACAGCACCAATAAACAAGTGCTGTCCATGGTCCTGAACCAAAAATTTGCTGGCTCCTTAGATTAGATGCCTTCTTTTTCAAATAAAGATAGCAAGATAATGAAGAAAAATTGATAATAGAAGTAAATTAGAAAGTTGCTTAAAATTGTATGCTCTATCTGAGTCATGAAAGAAACAAAATTGGGTTCAGTGTCCCTTTAATATGTATTGTAATGGGGCTGGATTGTAGGTTAGATTAATAGAGAATGTAGACTGAAATTTTTCTAACTTGAAATTATCCTTGAATTGTTTGAGATTTGGGGTTTGTCTGCAATTAATTCAGGTTCATACATAATGGAGACCTAACTATTTCAGAACTTTAAAATGATATACTTGGTTTATATAAAACAGAAACATTGCAGCTATTGGTGGAGGAAGATTCAAATTTCATCTAACTTCTGTGATCGCCCAACATAATCACTGCCAGACAAATGTTTTCACAGCAACTCTACACAATGGGATTAGCAAGTCTTCCCAAAAAACATTTTTAAGGCTTCAAGCTGAAAAGAAACGTCCCTGTCAGCGCCGGACCTGAATATGTTTGCCAAAATTATCAAGAAAGCTGTCAAAAAGGTGCGCACCAAGTACGGTGCGATGAGCAGCGGACTGTTGTTAACTAACAGTCATCGATCTCGCTGCTCATTGGCTTATTCGCAGCTTTCTTGCTACCCTGTCACTAAGCACCCACACTAAACTATACTGTTTTACCCCCTATACCGCTGCTCCCGGAGCCCCCCGCACCTAAATAAAGTTATTAACCCCTAAACCGCCGCTCCTGGAGCCCACCACCACTAAATAAAATGTTTACCCCCCTATACCGCCGCTCCCGGAGCCCCCCCATACCTAAATAAAGTTATAAACCCCTAAACCGCCGCTCACGGAGCCCATCGCAACTAAATAAAATGTTTAACCCCTAAACCACTGCTCACGGACCCCGCTGCAACTAAATAAAATGTTTAACCCCTAGATTGCCGCTCACAGACCCCGCCGCCACCTACATAAAATTTATTAACCAATAATCTGACCCCCCTACACCGCCGCCACCTACATTAAATTTATTAACCCCCAATCTCCCACCCCCAACATCGCCGCCACTATATTAAATTTATTAACCCCTAAACCTAAGTCTAACCCTAACACCCACTAATTTAAATATAATTTAAAATAATCTAAATAAATTATTCCTATTTAGAACTAAATACTTACCTATAAAATAAACCCTAAGATAGCTACAATATAACTAATAGTTACATTGTAGATATTTTAGAGTTTATTTTAATTTTACAGGCAACTTTGTATTTATTTTAACTAGGTAGAATAGTTACTAAATAGTTATTAACTATTTAATAACTACCTAGCTAAAATAAATACAAATATACCTGTAAAATAAAACTTAACCTAAGTTACAATTACACCTAACACTACACTATAATTAAATAAATTAAATAAATTAACTACAATTAACTACAATTAATTAAAATAAAATAAAATTAACTAAAGTACAAAAAAAACAAACAATAAATTACAGAAAATAAAAAAATAATTACAAGTTTTTAAAATTAATTACACCTAATCTAATCCCTCTAATAAAATAAAAAAGCCCCCCAAAATAATATATATCCCTACCCTATACTAAATTACAAATAGCCCTTAAAAGGGCTTTTTGCAGGGCATTGCCCCAAAGTAATCAGCTCTATTACCTGTAAAAAAAAATACAATACCCCCCCAACATTAAAACCCACCACCCACAAACCCAACCCTACTCTAAAACCCACCCAATTCCCCCTTAATAAAACCTAACACTACCCCCCTGAAGATCACCCTACCTTGAGACGTCTTCACCCAACCAGGCCTAAGTCCTCAACAAAGCTGAACGAAGTCTTCATCCAACCGGGCAGAAGAGGTCCTCCAGATGGGCAGAAGTCTTCATCCAGGCGGCATCTTCTATCAAAAATTAGATTGTATATTCGCTATATAGACGACCTTTTGTTTATATGGTTGGGAAACATGGAACAAGCTAAAGATTTTGTTGACTATCTGTGCTCAAATTAAGTGAATCTCAGGTTCACATATGAGTATAACCAAACCTGGGTACATTACCTGGATTTGGAGCTTAGAGGCTGGCCATCGGGGAGAATCTCCTCACAAGTGTATAGGAAATCTATTTCGGGGAACAGCCTCCTACATGCTAAGAGTTGCCACCCTAAACACATGCCCTATTCAGTGGCCAAAGGCCAATTTGTGCGTATTAAACGCAATTGTACGTTACCCCAGAGTTATGAAACACATGCAGACGACTTGGAAAGATGCCTGCTACAATGGGGGTATAGCAGGAAAGTTATCAAGAGAGCTAGAAATGAAGTAAATAGCATTTCAAGAGAAACTCTCCTTCAGGATAGGAACATTCCAACAACAAAGAAATCAGACAATACACTGACCTTTGTGACAGACTATTCAGCCCAATATCCACAAATGTGTAGTATAATCCGTAACCATTTCCGGTTATTGGTGGCTGATGATGCCCTTACAGAGACAGCAAAGAAAGGTTGCAGGTTTTCCTATAGGAGAAACAAAACAATAGGGAATCTTGTTTCGCCTTCCCAACTAAAAAGACCCGCCTCGGAGACGAGTGCATCTTCTTCTTGGCTTAGCCATAGGGGAACTTACAAATGTGGGTATTCACAATGCAAGGCATGTGAATACGTTCAAGTGGGCACCACATTTTCCTCAATGGTTACAGGGGAAACCTTTGATATCTCCTCATGTGTGAATTGCAAACCAACATATTGCGTTTACCTCCTTTGGTGCGAGGAGTGTAACCTGCAATATGTTGGGTTGACCACTAGGGATGTCCGCTCTAGGATACGTGAACATTTGTCCACTATCCGGGTAGGCAAGAGTAGCACCACACTGGTGACCCATTTTGTACAAAAGCACAACAAGGATTACAATTCATTAAAGTGGATGATTATTGAAAAAATTCAACCCCAGAAGAGAGGTGGAGACCGTTTTAAGGTCCTGTCGAGGCAGGAAATGTATTGGATTTTCAGGCTCCAAACCAAGAGACCTTGGGGCCTGAATTCAGAATATGACTTTATTAATTATTGGTCTTGATGCAATTATTATAAGATACTTGTCTGGATCCCTATGAATGTACCTATAAGATTTGATTAGGGCTATTTGGTTCAACAATATCATTTTTGTTATTTAAGTTTCTAGTCATAGGCTCAGTTGCAGATATAAGAATACATATAATATATCATTTTCCTTTCTTATATATATTTTTTTCATTTTTTCTTTTGAATGCCAGTTTTGTATGGTCAGGACCATTTATGTTAATGTGCACTTTCCTTTATTAATTCATTTGTTTAGTTTATTTTATTTTATTGTATATATTAGTTTTGTGATTATTTTCTTTTGCATATATGTGTTGGAATGGGCATAATACCCACTTTATGTGCCTTCAGTGGGAAATTATCCTCCTTAAACAAAGGTTAGGATGGTCCTAAAACCTAACATTTCAAACTCAATTGCTTTGTAACAACTTTGTTAAATTGAAGTATCTCTTGTCATAGGCTCATTTTTTACTTTTACTTTTTTGCATATATATACATTCATTTTTTCACTTTTCTAAATTTTGATAACTATTTCTGAGCCACAATAGGATGTAGTACTACACAAGAGACAATATATATATATATATATATATATATATATATATATATATATATATATATATATATATATATGATGAAATGATCTCTATAGAAATGAATTGCAATTGACAAGCACATTCCTATTATAAGGTTCAATTTTTGTGTATGTTTTTCTCTTGTAACATAAACAAGTTTACATTTGATCATTCTATGCCCCCAATTGGACACTTAATGAAATTACTAAAGGCTATCTTTATATTTATTAATAAGTTGAATGAAATACAATATAGCTTGAAGCTAGTGGAGATAATGTACCTTTAAATTTCAATTAACTGTCCAACCAATCACAATGGAACACTGGGTATTTAAGTCAGTGTGGTTTTAGTGGTTTTAGGGACTATGAGTATGGCTCTTCTAGCCGAAACGCGTTAGTCTATCTTTGTGGGGGTTACCCCATACTCTCTACCGCTTTATACTCTTTTTTAATTGCTACAAATAAAATTTAAAGTTTTAATCCTATTTACCTGGTGCTTGGCTTATTTTCCTGTTTTTTTGATAACTACCAAAAGTAGTCAGATTGTGCCGAACTTGCATTCAGAACATTTGTAGTGACGTAACCATCGATCTGTGACGGACTGAGTCTGCCGTATCGTATGTTACGTCACTATATTCTACTTTTGCCGCTCTGTAGGGCTTAATAACTACGGCGAATCAGGCTCGCCACAAATACGCTGCGGAATTCAAGTTGACAGCTTGATAAATAGATGCCAATGCATCTATTTTTTTTCTCATACAAAATTTATATGGGGAGGGGTATTAGATCTTTAAGAAGCTTTAACTTTTACACAATACATTGTAAATCTTTTTTTTTTATTGTGTATTTATACAGATATTTTCTTGAAAATATTATTTCACAAGCCGATTTCAGATGTCTACAGATCTCTCTATAAGGGACAGTCTAGTCAAAGTTAAACTTTCATGATTCAGATAGGGCATGCAATTTTTAACAACTTTCCATTTTACTTTTATCATCAAATTGTATTTGTTCTCTTGGTATTCTTTGTTAAAAGCTAAACCTAGGTAGACTCATATGCTAATTTATAAGCCCTTGAAGGCCGCCTTTTCTCTCAGGACATTTTGACAGTTGTAACAGCTAGTGGGTGTTAGTTCATGTGTGCCATATAGATAACATTGTGCTCACACTCATGCAGTTACCTAGGAGTCAGCACTGAATAAAACGCATTTCTGTCAAAATAAATAAAATAAAGGGGCAGTCTGCAGAGGCTGAGATACAAGGTTATCGCAGAGGTAAAGCGTATATTAATATTACTGTGTTAGTTATGCAAAACTGGGGAATGGGTAATAAAGGGTTTATCTATCTTTCTAAACAATAAAATTTTTGGAGTAGACTGTCCCTTTAATACTTCTGACTGGCATCCCTCCCAATTTCTCCTTTGTGTCATCTATTTTTACGCTGCTTTACATATATTGTTTTTAACTTGTTTATTATCTGTTCTGTTCCCCTCCCTTTTTTCATGTACGCACTACCTCCTAGCATTAAATTCTCTTCTAGAATTATATTTATAGTTCTATTTCTATTTTTACATCCAAATAATCTTCTCTTGTGAATTGCGTTCTTTTTTATTGATCTTTGTCTATCTTTTGTATGAAATTTAAATCGTAAAGCAAGTGGTGATAGAGATTATACTGTAAAATATATAATTCAAAAAGTACCAAGTATCAAGAGCTAGATTACGAGTGTAGTAGTAGTTTGTGCTGCTGCTCGCTAGTTAATACCGCTAGTCTTTGGCTTTTTGCACGTGTCAGCGGGAGTATTAAAAGTTGAAAGTAAACAGTTTTTCATTTGCATGCTAACCCGACGTGCGCGAAAAAGGCGATCTTCGAATATTGCAACCGCGTTAACCTATTCCCCTATAGAAGTAAAAAAAAGTGGAAAAAAAACTAACACCCTTATTTGAGCGCAAACCCAATTGCATTTTCTCAAATGTGCTAACCCTATATGAAATATTTATATTTCATATTCCAATGTTCTTCACAAGAAGAATATGTTCTATTTATTTATAAATACAAATTTCTTTATATCAAAAGCTCATCAAATCTGTAATACAGAACATACAAAGAACATTGTCTAAGTGTATTTTCCGAGTCAAACATGCACTCACACAGGAAAATCTCAAACATGTGAGGTATGTTGTTTGCAATGGTAAAAAATGTCCCTCCAGGCAAACTGCTCCCTTCTACTCTCTCCAGTATAATCCTGGTCTTTGAAAGGTACGTAGCCCTCTAAAGTAATACTCCCACCTCTCCGTTACAGGGCTTAACTCCAGGTCTTCTAGGTATCACCAGGGACACACTTGCCAAGGATTAGTCTCTAAAAACAGATTGCAAACAAACGCAACCAGTTTTGTCTGCTAAGGCCGACTTCCAGACAAGCTGGACTTTCAGACTGTTTGCTGATAGCATCACTCAGTAGGCATGGCTTGATGTGTTTTGATGGGCTCCGCCAACTTTCTCAGAGGCTCTGCCCACCTTAGATATCAGGGCCAGATTGGACAGCCGGGATACCAAGAAAAATCCCGGTGGGCCGCCAGCTGGCAGCTCTGCTGGGCTGCAGTAAAGAGCAGAGCAGCAATTAATTAGCAAATATTTTGATGCATCGCCAATATCATCCTATATTATAAAAGGCCAAGTGTGTTTGTCTGAAGCCGTCATGCGCAGCCGCAGTAGAGACAAACACACTTGGCCTTAGATCCCAGATACCTTGCGCGCACAGCTAACAGCTCACACATCCACACACCCACAAACTTGGCCACACGCAAATCCTCGCACCCACACACAGCAACCCTTAACACACAAACCCGCACCCTCGCACCCACACACAGCCTATTATACCCACAAAAATTAACTTGGCCGCCCGCGCACCCTCGCACCCACACACAGCCTATTATTAACTTGGCCGCATGCGCACCCTCGCACCCACACACAGAACTTGCCCGCACGCGCACGCAGCGCCAGATGAATAGACACCTATCTTGGACGCATGCGCACCATCGCACCCACACACAGAACTTGCCCGCACGCGCAGGCAGCACCAGATGAATAGACACCTAACTTGGCCGCACGCGCATGCACACCCTCCACAAATGACTTGCCCGCATGCGCACCCTCGCACCATTGCAGCGCAAGATCAATACACACCGGCGCGAGGAGAGAGAGAGAGAGAAGGGGGGGAGAGAGAGAGAAGAGGGGGGGGAGAGAGAGAGAAGAGGGGGGGAGAGAGAGAGAAGGGGGGGGAGAGAGAGAGAAGAGGGGGGGAGAGGGAGAGAGAAGAGGGGGGGGAGAGAAGAGGGGGGGGAGAGAAGAGGGGGGGAGAGAGAGAAAAGAGGGGGGGGGGGAGAGAGAGAGAGAGAAAAGAGGGGGGGGGAGAAAAGAGGGGGGGAGAGAAAATAGGGGGGTGAGAGAGAGAGAGAGAGAGAGAGAGAGAGAGAAAAGAGGGGGGGGAGAGAAGAGGGGGGAGAGAAGAGGAGGGGGGGAGAGAGAGGGGGAGAGGGATGGAACCGCGGTACCTAAAAAATTGGCCCGTGTACACGGGCTTTAGGACTAGTATTTATATATTGCGGTGATGATGATTGCCATAATACTAATAGTTACTTAGGGCAGGCTAAGAAAGGCACGCTACTAGTACTAGACTGTGACTTGACTGTCTAACCAATAAGTTAACCCCCTCCCTCTGGCCGGCCGGCCCTGGCCCACAGCGCAACCTATCACAAGCCAAGCCAATCAGAATGAGTATGTGTCTGTCTGTCACTCACAGCTCAGTCTGTCACTGGATGAGGCCAGGGAGGAATGCCTTCGGGGCTGGGCTGGCCTGGCTTATGTCACACTGTGTTGACTGACTGACTTTCCACTTACCACTTAGTCGTCTCACACACCACGTGACATAGTGAAGGGAGCCTCAGCCTAGTTGAGTTGAAGGCCTCATGGGGTTACTTATTTGAGGGACGGAGTGGACACGGACTAAGATGACAGACATGATCGGCAATGCAGTGGAGGCAGAGAAGTCAGTCAGTGAACACACACAGTAGTACCACCAGCATGGAGTCGTGCATAACCTATCTAATTAATAATTACCCTGTTCTGTTCCTATTCAAAACAAAACAATCGCTTCTAGTTCTAGCATATTTAACTGTGTGGCAGTTTATTGGATAGATAGGCTTTTTTGAGAGCTATACTTTCAAAAGATTGCACCAACTCCAAATTCACATGGAGCAGAAGCAGGGGTCAAAGAAACGGGCAGTAGGTATGAAGAGAGGGAGCTGTGTGCACGAGAGGGAGAAATACAGAGTGCCAGGGTGTCTAAGCAGCAGACTTGATGTGAAGCTGGTATATACAACCAGAGAATACAGTGAAAAAGTTTTGCATATGGACAGAGAAGGAGGTGAGAAAAATTACAACTGCTCTGAAAAAAAGTAAAGTCTCTTTATACAGCATCTCTATATATTATCCCTAATTATAAATATAATACAAGCTATGCCATCATTTTAAAAAAAAAGGTAACCAATTTGCCTCCATCATTTATTAAAAAAATCTTTCTAAGTCCCTGCATTTGTTATTTAAAAAACTGAAAAATATACAGTGTCTCTGTACTGGGTGTTTTATGAAATATACTGTGTCCCTGCATTAGTTGTTATTAAAAAAATATATACAGTGTCCCTGAATTGGGTGTTAATCAAAAATATACTGTGTCCCTGCATTAGTTGTTATAAAAAATATACTGTGTCCCTGCATTAGTTGTTATAAAAAATATACTGTGTCCCTGCATTAGTGGTTATAAAAAATATACTGTGTCCCTGCATTAGTTGTTATAAAAAATATACTGTGTCCCTGCATTAGTTGTTATAAAAAATATACTGTGTCCCTGCATTAGTTGTTATAAAAATATACTGTGTCCCTGCATTAGTTGTTATAAAAAATATACTGTGTCCCTGGATTAGTTGTTATAAAAATATACTTTGTATCTCTGCATTAGTTGTTATAAAAAATATAATGTGTCCCTGCATTAGTTGTTATAAAAAATATATTGTGTCCCTGCATTAGTTGTTATAAAATATATATATATATCTACCTGTTCTCAATAGTGATACCACTCTAAGGGATAAATTACAGAAACGTATTAGATTTGTAGCTAAAAAAGCACTAACAATACGAGATAAGATTACACATAAGTTTCACAATAAAACCCCATCAATCACTAACTGGCTCACCCCCATAAAAGGAAACTACAGATGTGGCCGCATACCATGTAAAAGCTGTAAACATACTGATAAGTGCCTAACATTCACTTCCTCACAAACCAACAAAACATACCCCATTACCACTAGGATGGACTGCACATCAACATACATAATTTATTTGATTACATGCTCATACTGCCAACAACAATATGTTGGTATCACTACACGCCCCTTAAAAGACCGCATAAGGGAACATCTCCTATCCATAGAGGAAGAATTCCCCAGAACACCAGTGGCCAAACATTTTCATACACACTCACAAAAACTGACCCATTTTACATTCAAAGCAATTGAACATATAATAAATAATCCTCTGGGAGGAGATAGGAATAAAACATTATCCAAAAGAGAAGTATACTGGATCTTCATGCTGCAAACTAGGGCACCACAAGGCATGAACAAAAGATATGATGTCAATCTATACATTGAGTGAACAGGACACCCTTTCTCCATTCATCCAAGCTGTCTCTAGATCTTAAATCCCCTGACCAAAGATTGAAAATCTCAGAGTAGAGAAAAGAAAGTAACTAGAAGAAATAATTAAGAGACATATACATAAAAATATAAAATGTTCTTAGTATAGGTATAGTTAGATTTATCCCTCTTTCAATAATAGATTGATTATTATTTCTCCTTTAGCTTATCTATTGTAATAAGAAAAAAACACAAAATATTTTTTTATCATGTTCATCTAATAGTCCTAATTCCTTACCCCGCGTTGTTATTCACAACAGGTAAGGTAGCTAATATACACCAGTATTCCCCTATAGTATCATATAACAGAACTTCTTCCTTCAGTATTGGCAATACTCATTTTAGAGTAATTTTCCATCTACTGTTTTTCATTTAACACCATTTGTGGCACACAACTATGAGTCAAATATTATTAGGGGACTCCAGGTACATAGTAAAGTAAACATATACTTTCCTAGTGGCCTTACAGAAGTAATTCACAAATACAACTTATTAAAGCTTGTTACAAATGCTATTAGACCACAGAATGTTATTAATTATTAATCATTTTTATGCATGATGATGTTTGGAGTAGTACTGTAAGTCACTTTAAAGGCTATTGTTAATTTTTGTCTCAGTTAGGCCACATATAATCCCTTCAAGTTTAAATCTCCCTATAAAGGACTTTGTCAAATTACGGGACTTTAAAATATGGCCTTACTGTTTAACTTCAATATGTGCTTCTCCTAAATGTGAAAATATAGAAATCAAAACCAAAGCAAATTATACAATAAGCACTTAGAGCAGGCATTCGCCTTTGTGACTTTATTCAGTACTACACCTACTGATATATATATATATATATATGTTTGAAACATTATGTACAATCAAGCTCTATTTTTAAAACCATTTAACCATTATTTATCTGTTCTTCCCAGTCTTCTGCTGCACAGGATCGATGTAAACATAGCAGTGAGTGACCACTAAACCATACACCTGCTGGCAATTTTCTCACCTGAAGAGTAAAGGACTACACTTGTCCTGATAGGTCACTCACCCCTTTATATGGATCCTGAACAGCAGAGACCGATATCTCTGATGAAGCGCATGTGCTCATGCGCGAAACGCGTAAGATTGGAGCTTACCTTGCATCCAGAAAGCCTATCTTGCAATAAACCTTTTTCCTGACACTTGGACTCAGCTTTCCTTCTTCCTCATTTCGTATAAAATATATACTGTGTCCCTGCATTAGTGGTTATAAAAAATATACTGTGTCCCTGCATTAGTTGTTATAAAATATATACTGTGTCCCTCCATTAGTGGTTATAAAAAATATACTGTGTCCCTGCATTGGGTGTTATAAAAAATATACTGTGTCCCTGCATTAGTGGTTATAAAAATATACTGTGCCCCTGCATTAGTTGTTATAAAAAATATACTGTGTCCCTGCATTAGTTGTTATAAAAAATATACTGTGTCTCTGCATTAGTTGTTATAAAAAATATACTGTGTCCCTGCATTAGTTGTTATAAAAAATATACTGTGTCCCTGCATTAGTTGTTATAAAAAATATACTGTGTCCCTGCATTAGTTGTTATAAAAATATACTGTGTCCCTGCATTAGTTGTTATAAAAAATATACTGTGTCCCTGAATTGGGTGTTATAAAAAATATACTGTGTCCCTGCATTGGGTGTTGTATGAAATTATACTGTGTCCTTACACTGGGATTAGTATAAAATATCTATGTATATTTGTATGTGTGTATACATGTGTGGTGTGTGGGCATGTGTGTGTATATATATATATATATATATATATATGTGTGTATGTGTGTGTCTGTGTTTAGTATGTCTGTGTGTGTTAGTGTGTCTGCGTGTGTCAGAGTATCAGTGTCTGTGTGTGTCCCAATCAGTGTGCTTGTTAGTGTCTCTGGGTGTGTTAGTGTGTCAGTGTTTGTTTTAGTGTGTATGTGTGTCAGTGTTTGTTTTAGTGTGTATGTGTGTCAGTGTTTGTTTTAGTGTGTATGTGTGTTTAAGGTATTAGTGCCTCTGTGTGTCAGTGTGTCTGTTTGTCAGAGTTTCTGCAAAAATAGACCCACCAAAATCTTCGGCTACTGGCCCATGAAGCCCTAAATCTGGAACTGACCGCAGGTGGGGGCAGATCAGTGGGCGCATATACTGTGCTGTCTGGATTGGATAAATAAAGTCACTGGCAGAATCAAAAGAGGGAATATATGGAGAGGACAGACTTTGCAGGCAAGGTGAAGGGCCGGAGGGGTGGGGTTCTGGACTGGTCTTCAAAATTTTCCAGGGCTGCTTTGATTTCCCAGTCCGGCCCTGTTAGATACAGGTTCATTAGATAGTAGATCTTGATACCACCTTCTAATCTGTGTCACACATCCCTATCAGAATGTATATAGCACTCATACATACTCAATTTATAATATATATCCAATTCAAAATATACTTGATTGCACATCACATCAAAATATCTAAAAATCTAAACTTCTAAATGTGTGGCTATAAATACATATTTAATATGATGTTTTTGCAAAAACTTAATTTTATACAAAACCACACATTTGGAATGCATAGTAGGGAATAACTAAATAACGATACCGTATATAGTGAACAATTCCTCATAAATCTATATGCATACCCTACTTCCTCACCAGGAACCCTGGTAGTTATTCCACTGTTATTATTCTGGTGTCTCCTTAGTACCAAAATTATTTGTAAATATTATGGATGTAATACACTCATATGGGAAACCCCCAAAATAATTATAAAATAATAATAAGGTTCCTTGTTAACTACAATCTTCCCACTGCTAAAAACACCTCATTTCAAGGAGTAATTAATAAAGGCTGCAAGATCTATGTCTCTATTCATGCCTACTGGTTCTAAAGTCCCCAAACTATGGATCCAATAGGTCTCATGACGTTTTAATTAAAAAACCCTATCCCCTCCTCTCACAGGTCTCTTACCTATTGGTATAACTTTTACTTTTAACCCATTTCCATCCTTACTATGTATTTCAGAGAAATGGGCTGATACCCCATGATTCTTATAACCTGCTTTTATATTACAAAGGTGTTCACCCAATTGTTTTTTCAAAGATCTTTTTGTGCACCCAATGTAATATTTCCCACATGGGCACTCTAAAAGATATACAATATAGTTATATTTACAATGCATAAAGTCCCTAATTGCATACCTATCATTAGCCCAAATTTATATATATATATATATATAAAATAAGATTTTTTTGGTAAAATACAT
Organism: Bombina bombina; assembly: GCF_027579735.1. Lineage (NCBI taxonomy): Eukaryota > Metazoa > Chordata > Amphibia > Anura > Bombinatoridae > Bombina > Bombina bombina. The sequence continues at coordinate 1,017,294,614 of NC_069500.1, read as the reverse complement.
ATATATACTTATATATATATATATACCTCTGACGAAGTGGTGACGACACCACGAAACGCGTAAGGCCACGCCCACCTTGCGTCTCGACATCAGTGAAACAGCTGATTGAGCAGCTCCGAGGGAGCGGTAATTTCAAACATTATTAGCCGCATTTTGCAGCGGTTCTATTTGGGACAATCTATACTCAGCCCACCTTGAGTGAGGACATACCTAAGTGTGTAACCCGTATATTCAATCTTGGGAACTGGGACACCCATTCAGCATTGAGCAAGCAGGGACTGCAAAAACAACCAGAACTGCCGTGAACATTTAACTGTTTGGAGCCTGTACATACCTCATTTTGTTTGAGGGCATTTCTTGTGAGTAGACACCCTGAAGGGGCTCACTTTGTATATGTTTATGTGTGTTTTTTAAAAATATAAAACTGATTTGTACTATGTAGGTACTTTTGTGCGCTTTTCTGTTCTTATCTTTGCCTCATATATATATATATATATATATATATATATATATATATATATATATATATATATATATATATATAGAGAGAGAGAGAGAGAGGAATGTCAGGATATCTGTGAGTGTTAGTAAATAATATATATATATATATGTATATTTATCTACACATAGATATATGATAAGACCAATAATTCATTTTATATATAAAGCTGTTTATATCAGCTTGATTACTATAAGTCACAGCTCTTTGTCAGATGGTCTAACATGATTAAGGTCAGTTAGACCGAAAACGTCGTGCTGTGTATTTGTTGATGTCCCAATAAAGCAACTTTGAACTGCTGTCGTTGTGGTGCTGTTCCTACTTTGGATTTACACCTTAGAAAAGTAAAACCATAAACAACTCGCACAAAGCTTAGCGAACGGAATAGGCAGTATAGCAATAATACGCCCCTTTGTTAGCAAGGGACACTGAACCCAAATGTTTTCTTTCGTGATTCAGATAGAGCATGAAATTTTAAGCAACTTTCTAATTTACTCCTATTATCAAATTTTCTTCATTCTCTTGGTATCTTTATTTGAAAAGCAAGAATGTTAGTTTAGATGCTGGCCCATTTTTGGTGAACAACTTGGGTCCTGAACCAAAAAAGCTTAGATGCATTCTTTTTCAAATAAAAATAGCAAGAGAACGAAGACAAATTGATAATAGCAGTAAATTAGAAAGTTGCTTAAAATTGCATGCTCAATCTGAATCACAAAAGGAAAAAATTGGGTTCAATGTCCCTTTAATGAATTTATGAGAAATGAACTGCAGAACATTAGGGATGAATTCATACAAAGGACCCCTATCGGATCAGAGTTAAACTTCCAACATAGACAGTCACCTCATGTTATAAATTCAGGGCACTGCTACACTTCACAGGGGGAGGGCAGTTCTAGTAGTAAGCCCATATGATACTAATGCGTGTAAGAGGTCTCCCCATAATAAAAGTAGGGCAGATAGGGAGCGCTCCAGTCCCAAAATTAAGGTCCCTAGGAAAGCCCAAGATACATCTAATAAGGTATATGACACCCCTAAAATAATTACTTTCTTAAGGGATGCGATACATACATTTTCCAAAAAGGGAACCACTTCTATAATTGAACTATAAAAATGTTTTATCCATAATGAATGTTACTAGTGAGCAGTCAAAAACTGAATTTCTGCCCTGGGTATTTGAGGGTAAACATCACAAGTTCTTTGCTTCACTAAAGGATATGAATATTCATTCCTGGAGTGAAACAAAAAATCAGTGCAAAAAGGAGTTTGGGAATTATCGCACCAAAACCACGCCGAAAATAGCTATATACGGTTTAAAATGTGGCGTGAATCAAAGCCCTATAGAATTCCTTTCTGTACTAAAAAGTGCGTAGAGTATGGCCGAAGACCACCCAGTATTTGAAAGCTCAGAATTTGTGAATTTATTTTATGAAGCATTGCCTGCACACATAAAACTTAATTTGGCTAGAGATTTTATTGAGAACTGTTCACTGGACTGGCTGATCAAAGAGAGTACAAAGTTATACTCTATTCAGCAGTCTGGTGAACAGGGGGTTAAAAGGAAAACAAGGCCCAGCCCCTAAATTGTAGCAGAAACTAGGGTTTCACCTAGTCCCCTAAATTTGGAGTCTAAAAAAAAGACTTATGCGGTGGTGACCCGAGAAAACAGGCCTTCTTCACAAAGTTTTAACTCTGCCCCTCCCCCATCACAGGCTGAGGTACAGAGAGAATATACTCAAAATGGGGGGCATACCCAGACAAATAGTTATCCCCGTAAAAATAAATTCCAAAATGGCGGAAATACTCTCAAGGTAACCAGACACCCTAAGTAAATAGTGCTCCCAAAGATATTAATGCTGTACAAGTTGAACCCCAAAGACAACCACATCAAAGTAGAAATAATAGCTATGATTCTGAGGGATCCCAAGGATCCAGGAATCAGTACGCTGGGATATAAAAAAATCAGTCCATGGGTAAAAAGAGCTTATATAGTCAAGTGGGCCAACTTAGTACACAGTTAAGACAATTATTTACACTATTTACTAATATGAGTCAAGCTCTGATGGCTCAGAACAATAATAATCCTTTTTTAGGGTACAGGCATTGGCAAGCAGTGGGCCACAGGCACAGTCATAAATACTGTGGTATTATCTGAGAGAGAGGGGAGAGATATACCAAATTAAATGATTAATGTCAATAATGGTACTAATCATGTTTTCTCCCTACAGACCAGGAACGGATGATTTAGCTGTGATGACAAGTAACCTCAGCCGGGAAGCTCTAACAAACCTCTTCCCTTGCAGTTTTCTCATAATCTTATTCCCACAGATGCAGTACACAGGAACCCAGTCGGCCCTATTATAGAGGAAAGGACTAGTAAGAATGAAAATTCTTCTGTATCAGGTAACGTAGTGAATACAGGTAACTCATGGCGAAGCCCACAGATGTGTAATCATGCTAATTTTATGTGTGAAATGGTAGAAACTGCAGGGAGATATTATGTATTAGCGGAGCTCCAGGATTCAGACTCCAATCCTAACATGGGATTAATTGATACTGGATCTCAGGCAACTATTTTATCCCACAGGTACTACACACAGCTAAATGAGTTAACACCCCACAAACCCAAAATAAAATAATTTTATGGTTCACTAATAGGCATTGGGGGGTGACTCTCTCAAAGTCTACGGTACGGCATGGTTAAAGCTAAAGCTGGGGAACAGGGTAATAAGAAACCCTGTCATTATAGCGGATCTGCCAACTGATCGTTTAATAATTGGTAGTAATCTCCTGAAGCGATTAAGCACCATAATTGATTGCATAAATAATGTAATTTGGTCACAAGTAAAAAGACCTATTAATTATGAGTTATCTGGTATACCTTGCACCAGATATAACTATCACATGGTAGAAGAGAAACCAGATGCTGTGGAGATTCATTTCAGGAATAATTCTGTACCTGAAATCATTATCCTACTGTAGTATATTTTAGATTACTATATTAATTATGACTATTTCGGCAGTAATCTCCAACGAGTTAATATATATTTATATAGATTACAAAATAATTTACTATTGTCTCATCGGTAATCTCCCATATACTTGTATTATTTTTCAGTAGTTCTAAATCAGGCGATATTTTTTTAAACACAGCAAATTATGTTTGCGGAGTATAAAGAGAATTCAATTTGGAAAAATATATACAGATTTATTAAACATTAAACAAGCTATTAACAAGCGATATACAACTTAATTACACACAAAATGAACTCTCTGAGGCAATATGAAATAAAATATGCTACAACACTTAGCTTTGATTCTATGGATACAAATCTAACAGTGAAATATATTACAAAGTATAGTGAAGCAGCATGGATCAATTATGCAGTATATGTTGCTAACACACGGTTATTTAATATAATCTTAGTCAATATTACCATTAAAATTATATCCGGATACTTAGCAATCTATAGAAATTAGCAATTTAAAAAGGATACAGTAAAACTTTTGATGCCTCCACAAATTTCAGCCTTAGAGAATAAAATACAAATAAATTAAATATATTAAGTTACAATGCCTGGGGTTTTTCTTACTATATGCTGAATTAAATTAACCCTCTTTATAACAGATTTCTATATTTATAGGCGAATAAGATTCTAGACTATATAACTTAATTATGGGGTAAATATATATAAAACAAAATTGGGCCTATAACCATCTGATACAAATCTTAAATAAGGACCTTAAATGCCACAACATTTAAATAAATTATAGACTTTTTATACATCCCCAACTGTTCGCTCCTCCAGCCACTGGTTTATCAAATATCACTCTGTTTTCTCTGCATCCAGCCCCCCAAAATCTCTTAATCCAAAAGCAAAATAGGCCAAAAGTTTTCAAGGATATCCAAAAAAAAATATGAGCTGGGTGACCAGGTTTCAAGATTCTGTTCAGAGGACAAACGGACAGTACTTCGCCCTGACTCTCATGCCAAAAAAACAACCTCTTTCAGTGCTCAGTGCTCCAATTTATCCTGAACTACAACTCTGCCTCAATCTCCAACAGCCATTCACAGATGTGTGAGGATCTGTAATGCTTTGATTGGCGGAATGCTAATTAGCCCCTGGGAATAATTCTCTCAATGCTAAGTATAGTTGGCTGTAATTTCACTAATTCACCACAAGATGGTGCTGGTGAATGGTGCTCTAAAAGTGAACTTATGTAACTCTTATATTTCATCATTCTGGGAATTCATTATTTCTTTCTTTATTATCTATCTACATATTTATATATCTCATACATTTAGATACCAAATTATATAATTTATCACAATTTCATGGGCCAATTCTTCATAAATGTATCAAACATATTGAAATCAGTATTCATCTCTTTATGGCTTATCATTTAGGCATTGTCTTATCAAAAGTATATGTACTGTGGCTTTAATATAGGAGGATAACTTAGGTATACATCAATCTTCCTCTCTTTCATTTATCTGTATATATACAGGCATATACCTTCATCTACATATATTCATACATACACATAAACAATATATATATATACATACACACACATACATACAGTGTGTATATATATATATATATATATATATATATAAATCCAAAAGGAAAAAAGTGAATGGCTCCAGCACTGTTTCTTTAAAAGTGAAAAAACCTTTATTAAGGTGACAAAATGAACAGACAGCAACGTTTCGGGTAACGCAGACCCTTAATCATGCTTAATCTGTGCTATATATATATATATATATATATATATATATATATATTTATATACATATATATATATATATATATATATATATATATATATATATATATATATATATATATATAGCACAGATACACAAGTATATATATTCACATCATATTGGTTATTTTAAAACATTTGATTCTTAAACACACATAATGCAATATTGGTCATATACACTGGTCATCAGTTAATGACTTGTACAGCATTGGGATACAATTTGATATAATATATATACAGTGGGGCAAAAAAGTATTTAGTCAGCCACCAATTGTGTAAGTTCTCCCACTTAAGAAGATGAGAGAGGCCTGTAATTTTCATCATAGGTATATCTCAACTATGAGAGACAAAATGTGGAAACAAATCCAGACAATCACATTGTCTGATTTGGAAAGAATTTATTTTGCAAATTATGGTGGAAAATAAGTATTTGGTCAATATCAAAAGTTCATCTCAATACTTTGTTATATATCCTTTGTTGGCAATGACAGAGGTCAAACGTTTTCTGTAAGTCTTCACAAGGTTGTCACACACTGTTGCTGGTATGTTGGCCCATTCCTGCATGCAGATCTCCTCTAGAGCAGTGATGTTTTGGGACTGTTGCTGGGCAACAAAGACTTTCAACTCCCTCCAAAGGTTTTCTATGGGGTTAAGATCTGGAGGCCACTCCAGGACCTTGAAATGCTTCTTATGAAGCAACTCCTTCGTTGCCCGGGTGGTGTGTTTGGGATCATTGTCATGCTGAAAGACCCAGCCACGTTTTATCTTCAATGCCCTTGCTGATGGAAAGAGATTTGCACTCAAAATCTCACAATACATGGCCCCATTCATTCTTTCATGTACATGGATCAGTCATCCTGTTCCCTTTGCAGAGAAACAGCCCCAAAGCATGATGTTGCCACCCCCATGCTTCACAGTAGGTATGGTGTTCTTTGGTTGCAACTCAGCATTCTCTCTCCTCCAAACACGACGAGTTGTGTTTCTACCAAACAGTTCTACTTTGGTTTGATCTGACCATATGACATTCTCCCAATCCACTTCTGGATCATCCAAATGCTCTCTAGCATACTTCAGATGGGCCCGGACATGTACTGGCTTAAGCAGGGGGACATGTCTGGCACTGCAGGATCTGAGTGCCTGGTGGCATAGTGTGTTACTGATGGTAGCCTTTGTTACGTTGGTCCCAGCTCTCTGCAGGTCACTCACTAGGTCCCCCCGTGTGGTTCTGGGATGTTTGTTCACCGTTCTTGTGATCATTTTGACCCCACGGAGTGAGATCTTGCGTGGAGCCCCAGATCGAGGGAACACAGTTTTCTCTGCTATGTTTTTACAAAACAGTAGTGTTGTTTCTGGCCAACTGGTAATCTAATTAAATTTTTAGTTTTCATTAAATGGTGTCTCTGTTCTGTTTACAAAGCCAACAGGTTTCCTGTTCAGGTGACTCCTTGTTATCTGAGTTTACAAAACAGCAGGGGTACTCCCTGGCAAATGGTGTGTTAAATCCTAGCCAAAATGTCCTTGTTCAATTAGGATGCTATATCCAAAATGATTCCAAATGCATTTCCTGCATCAAATTAATTCTTTTTATAATTTGACAAAAAATTATTTTTCTGATATAGATAGTTCCCCACAGAGGATGTAACACTACAAATAGATGATCAGGCTCCTTTAAGTGGCTCTGATGGTAATACTTTTAAAATTTTGCCTGTAAAGATAGCCAATATTTCCTTAGACGGCGATGTATTAACCATATCTCTCCACAAGGGGGATGCTAAGTCCCCTAAAGGCTTATTAGCGCAAATAGCTGAACCTAAAGTGATTAAATATCTTTCTCCCCAAGATCTATTGGTCCATGACCTGGATGACAAATGTGAAAGCTATAACATCACAGTTAAGTGTTTATTATCTATCTCCATAGGTAATAAATCAGCAAAGCACCTGTTTTTAGTTTTAAACACTCCACATAATCAAATATACATTGGCAATGATCTCTTACATAGATATGCCATACAAATAAATTTGATAAACCTTTGCCTCTGGTGCAAGTTAAAGGGGGACCCTGAAGTATTTCAGGATGAAAATACAGCCCTGAAATCAAACCAGCAAATGCCATTTGCTGTGAATATGCAGGTGTCTAACAATGTTGTAATCCCTGCGGGGGCTGATAAATTCCTCTTATCCTTACAGGTAAAAAGAGGTCAGAAATTAAAAACTTCTGAAAAACTAATAAGTATCTCCCATAGAATGCAAGATCTGGGTATAACAATGACCCATACTCCTATGGTAAATATTGGAACTATTCCAATACATGTTATTGTGCATAACATGACCCCACAGGATATCACCTTATCCAAGGGAACTACCATAGGATATGCGCTGGAATTGAGTTATTACACTTTTGGATTCCAGAATAATGTAATTGGGCTAATACCTGAAGGATACTTAACTGAAGAACAGTTAATAGAACAATCCTTTTGCATCTATGCCAGAGGGATTACTTATAATTCAGTCTATTTATCCCTTCAGCTCAGAGGAAGGCATCTGTAAAATTGAAGAAGCCTCCCTAGTGTTTGATCAGCTGATCAAAGAGCAAGAATACTCCAATACCCAGAATCATGTTGGCAATGTAAATTATAATAAAGGGGATCTCACCTCTAGGTTGGAAGAAGTCTATGAGATAGGACAGCCTGAAATCTTTCCAGAATTTCAGCAAATAGTCGAAGAGCAAATCTCCTTAGCTAATGGCTGTTCCAGTAATGATGAATGCCAACAGCTACGAGAACTCCTGATGGAGTACAAGGATATTTATGCTAGGGATTCTTACGACTGTGGAACTACAGACTCGCACATTTCAAGAATCCAAACAGATCCCAATGCACCACCTTTCTTTGCTAAACAATACAGACTTCCTTTAGCCTCATATGATTCTCTTGGAGAAATCTTAAGGAACCTGGAAGAAAGGGGTATTATCAGACAGGTGCACAGATCTTCTAACAATCCTATTCTAGGTGTTCTTAAACCCAATGGACAATGACGTTTGTGTGTTGACTTAAGACAGCTAAACAAATGAGTGTACATGTCTGGCTGGCCTGTGCCATACATTGACCAGTGCCAAGCGCAGATGCAGGGATCCAAAATATTCACTGCCATTGATTGTGCACAGGAATATTGGACCATAAAGGTACACGAAGAGGACCAGTATAAACTTGCATTCTCGTTCCAAAAGTTCCAGTATGCATTCCAAAGGCTCCTGTTTGGATACATAAATTCAGGACATGCATTTGCTGTATTCATGCATAAGGCTATGCCTGGTGCACTGGAAAGGAGGACATTATCTTAAGTTGATGATGTTTTGATCAAAAGCACAGTCTTTGAAAAACACATCACAGAACTTAAACCTCAGCAAACTTTAAAGGGCAGGTGTTAAATTATCCCTACGAAAAGCTGAATGGTGTCACACTCGTGTAAACTTCTTGGGAGATGAAGTTACTTCTGAAGGATTAAATCCTCAGAAGAAAAATTTTGAAGCTATAATAAATTCTAAGAACCTAACTAACTTAAAGGAATTAAGATAATTTCTGGGTATGACAAATTATTCTCGCAAATGTATTGATAATTATGCAGAATTAGCTAAACCACTGCTACTTCTTCTAAAGAAGGATGTGAAATGGCACTGGAGTGAGGCTTAAGAGACAGCCATCAGAGGGCTGAAGAGAAAACTCACTCAAGCACCTTGCTTAGCGTACGCTGAAGGAGGTAAACCTTTCTAATTAGAGACAGGTAACACAAATATAAGAATGAGTGCTGTTTTATACCAAAAGCATGATAATTTAAGCAAAGTCATTGCTTATGCGTGCAAAATTTTATCCACAGTAGAAATAAAATTTAGTGATTGCTATATACAGGGCGAGAAAATTATTGTAGAAATGGCCCACCAGCTTTTGCTATATCTGCAAAGTGAGAGAATAAGAGATGGGAACTTGTCTAATAGCCGCATAACAGCTTGGACTCTTTCCTTGCAAGGCTGGCCTTTAGAAATTTGCTATAAGCAAAACAAAAAGAATCCAGTCGCCAAGGTGCTTGCTGAGCTCCACGACTGTACTGCTAAGGATCATGGGGAAGAGTTATTAGAAGATGATTTCCTGGAGGAACCATTGCTTTCCCCATATAAAATATACAATGAGGACCATTGTCAAAAATTACCTTGGGTATATGTTGATGGTTGTTCTTACCATGCCACTATTGATAATGAGCGCAGATTAGCTGCCGGTATTGGTATAACTTGGGCAAATGGATTCCCAAATATTTCGGTAGGTTTCAACATTGGACCAATACCCAGTCAAGTTGCAGAACGCAGTGCTGTTCTAAAAGCCATTGAGATGGCTATTGAACAAGGTATTCATGAATTTTTGATCATTACTGACTCAAATTATGTGCGTGACAGTTTTGTTGAATACCTGCCAACTTGGAAAATAAATGTCATGCAGAAAACTAACAACAAACCAGTCAAACATGGCAAGCTGTTATGCAAGATTGATAATCTGGTGGTTTCCAATGATTTAACCATACACAGGAAAAAGACCAAGGGTCATTCCAGGATTCAAGGTCCTGATAAGGAAGGCAATGATCTTGCGGATTCATTAGCCAAACAAGGAGCCATAACTGGAGAACTCCTTAATATCAACCACTTAATGGGTGCAATTCAGGTAGAAGCCATTACCAGAAACCAGGCTAAACAACAGAGTGAGCCTAACCTGGTACAATGGAGTCAGGATTCTCCTAGTGAGGACCTGATCACTAGTCAAAAGGAAGAACCCATTATAGGTATCTTCTATAAAAATATACAGCAACCCCATCTCAAAAGAGGATGGTATTGGTAAGGAAGATCTTAGAATCTTAATGAAATCCAGATCACAATTCAAGTTACAGGATGGTTTGTTAATTAGAACCTCCAAAACTGGCATCCAACAATGGGTGGTACCTACCCAGTTCAGAGGTCTCATGCTTCAACATGCTCATGATGCTTCCACATCTGGCCATCGTGGTGCCAAATTAACGTATGAAATATTGCGTGACTACGCCTTTTGGCCGCATATGTTGAAGAATGTTCAAAACTACTTTCAATGTTGTTTAATCTGTACACAGTTCCAACCCACTGCGCCAACCCATAGAGCGCAATTGTAGAAGAGGGGGATGGTAATACCATGGTCAGATATACAAACTGATTTTATTCCAGTAACTAGGTCATCAAGAGGTAACAAATACATGTTGACAGTAACATGCCTATTCACTAAATAGATGGAGTGCATCAGTGCACCTTACAGTAGTGCTGAAACATGCGCAGCATTGCTCATCAACCACATGTTTTGCAGATTTGGTTTACCCCAGAGAATCGAATCCGATTGGGGAACCCACTTCACAAGCGAAATGATGACCAAAATGTGGAAAATACTAGGGGGCTTGATGCAGGCTCGCCAGAAACAGCAGTTATGAAGCAGCGGTCACAAAGACCGCCGCTCCATAACCTGTCTGCCTGCTCTGAGCAGGCGGACACACATTGCCACAATACAACCTGATCGAGTACAATTGGGTTGATTGACACCCTCCTGCTGGCGGCCCATTGGCCGTGAGTCTGCAGGGGGCAGCGTTGCACCAGCAGCTCTTGTGAGCTGCTGGTGCAATGCTGAATACGGCGAGTGTATTGCTCGCCGTATTCAGCGAGGTCTGGCGGACCTGATCCTAGATACTAGAGCTGCCTCTAGTGTTGGCGTAGAGCATTACAACCAGTCCATTGTGAAAATCCTCAAAAAGTTTGTGAGTGAAACAGGTAAAAACTGGGATGTAAAATTACCTCTAGTCCTAATGGCATTAAGAGCAACTGGTGGAAGAATGGATCTACTATACCGCACATCAGACCAGAACTTGATAAATGCCACTAATACACATCAATATGTGGAGAACCTAAGAAAGCACCTACAATATGTATTTTCATTTGCTCAAAGGAACATAGAAAAGACCGCAACTGCCACTAAAACCTATTATGATCTCAAATCTTCCAAAAAGGAATATGAAATAAATGATAAAGTTTATCTTTAAAACTTTGGACGAGATTAGGTTAAGGAGAAGAAACTTCTTCCGTCATGGAAGGGTCCTTTTGTCATTACTGACAAGATATCTCCAGTTGCCTATAAAATTAGAAAAGATAGAAACAAAAAGCGCAACCTCGATTCAAGTGGATTTTATTACACTCTCAATAAAAACAAAGCGCAAGGTAAGTAATACACTTACCAAATACACAGGATAAAAAAGCACATAATAATTAAGCAGGCAGACAGGAACAGCAGTGTACACCGGTAACAATCACCACATCCCACCAGGTAGATTCCGGATCCCAAAATACACCTTCTGGCCTGTGACAGCTTAAAGTCTATTATGTGTGTCAATCATACACCAAATAGTGTGAACACCTCAACGCGTTTCCCCCGTCTAACGGACGGGCTTTCTCAAGAGGAAAAATTATGATTGTCTATGCATATGGTGTGAGCCCTTTATACATGTGTTTATTACCAATCATAGGAATAATGTGTGTTATCTACCTGAGGACACACCTATTGGACTAGGTTAAAATTGCCTGTAAATTAGTTTAAAAAATAAAATATAAGGATTAAAATCCCTCTAAAACGAATGTATATGTGTTTGTCCATATACATACTAACATCCAAACTAAAACATATAGAGAAGTACTAATATTATAAGATATATAGAAAGTGTTTAAAAAGATCATCTAAAAAGTGATTCTTACCTATGTACTTATAATCATCATAAAAACTTTACATTGGTAAAAACTAATTTGAGGCACTAGATATGAGCTGCCACATCAATATCTATATTTAACCCTAATGGAGTAAGGGATTTAATTTTATAGATCCTAACAGCTAGATTTAGAGTTTTGTCGGTAACGACCCGCGTAGCTAACGCTGTTTTTCCCCCCCCCCGCACCTTTTAAATACCGCTGGTATTTAGAGTTCACAGAAGGGCTGCGTTAGGCTCCAAAAAGGGAGCGTATAGCATATTTACCGCCACTCCAACTCTCATGCACGATTTCCCCATAGGAAACAATGGGGCCGTTTGAGCTGAAAAAAAACCTAACACCTGCAAAAAAGCAGCGTTCAGATCCTAAAGCAGCCCCATTGTTTCCTATGGGGAAACACTTCCTATGTCTGCACCTAACACCCTAAAATGTACCCCGAGTCTAAACACCCCTAACCTTACACTTATTAACCCCAAATCTGCTGCCCCCGCTATCGCTGACCCCTGCATATTTTTTTTAACCCCTAATCTGCCGCTCCGTACACCGCCGCCACCTACGTTATCCCTATGTACCCCTAATCTGCTGCCCCTAACACCGCTGACCCCTATATTATATTTATTAACCCCTAATCTGCTGCCCCCAACGTCACCACCACCTACCTAAACTTATTAACCCCTAATCTGCCGACCGGACCTCACCGCTACTATAATAAAGTTATTAACCCCTAATCCGCCTCACTCCCGCCTCAATAACCCTATAATAAATAGTATTAACCCCTAATCTGCCGACCGGACCTCACCGCTACTCTAATAAATGTATTAACCCCTAAAGTTAAATCTAACCCTAACACTAACACCCCCCTAAGTTAAATATAATTTTTATCTAACGAAATAAATTAACTCTTATTAAATAAATTATTCCTATTTAAAGCTAAATACTTACCTGTAAAATAAACCCTAATATAGCTACAATATAAATAATAATTATATTGTAGCTATTTTAGGATTAATATTTATTTTACAGGCAACTTTGTATTTATTTTAACCAGGTACAATAGCTATTAAATAGTTAATAACTATTTAATAGCTACCTAGTTAAAATAATTACAAAATTACCTGTAAAATAAATCCTAACCTAAGTTACAATTAAACCTAACACTACACTATCAATAAATTAATTAAATAAAATACCTACAATTATCTACAATTAAACCTAACACTACACTATCAATAAATAAATTAAATACAAATACCTACAAATAAATACAAATAAATAAACTAACTAAAGTTGAAAAAATAAAAAAAGAACTAAGTTACAAAAAATAAAAAAATAATTTACAAACATTAGAAAAGATTACAACAATTTTAAGCTAATTACACCTACTCTAAGCCCCCTAATAAAATAACAAAGCCCCCCAAAATAAAAAAATACCCTACCCTATTACAAAATAAAAATAGAAAAGCTCTTTTACCTTACCAGCCCTTAAATGGGCCTTTTGCAGGGCATGCCCCAAAGAATTCTGCTCTTTTGCCTGAAAAAAAAACATACAATACCCCCCCAACATTACAACCCACCACCCACATACCCCTAATCTAACCCAAACCCCCATTAAATAAACCTAACACTAAGCCCCTGAAGATCTTCCTACCTTATCTTTACCACGCCGGGTATCACCGATCGGTCCAGAAGAGCCTCCGAAGTCTTCATCCAAGCCCAAGCGGGGGCTGAAGAGATCCATCATCGGGCTGAAGAGGTCCATCATCGGGCTGAAGAGGTCCATCATCGGGCTGAAGTCTTGATCCAAGCGGCGGCTAAAGAGGTTCATCATCGGGCAGAAGTCTTCATCCTATCCGGGCAGAATAGGACATCCGGACCGCTAGACATCTTCATCCAAGCCGCATCTTCTATCTTCATCCATCCGGAGCGGAGCGGAGCCATCTTCTTCCAGCCGACACGGATCCATCCTCTTCTACCGAAGCCTACTCACCGAATGACGGTTCCTTTAAATGATGTCATCCAAGATGGCGTCCCTCGAATTCCGATTGGCTGATAGGATTCTATCAGCCAATCGGAATTAAGGTAGGAAAATTCTGATTGGCTGATGGAATCAGCCAATCAGATTGAGCTCTCATTCTATTGGCTATTCCAATCAGCCAATAGAATGCGAGCTCAATCTGATTGGCTGATTGGATCAGCCAATCGGCTTGAACTTGAATCTGATTGGCTGATTCCATTAGCCAATCAGAATTTTCCTACCTTAATTCCGATTTGCTGATAGAATCCTATCAGCCAATCGGAATTCGAGGGATGCCATCTTGGATGACGTCATTTAAAGGAACCATCATTCGGCGAGTAGGCATCGGTAGAAGAGGATGGATCCGCGTCAGCTGGAAGAAGATGGCTCTGCTCTGCTCCGGATGGATGAAGATAGAAGATGCGGCTTGGATGAAGATGTCTACCGGTCCGTATGTCCTCTTCTGCCCGGATAGGATGAAGACTTCTGCCCGATGATGGACCTCTTCAGCCCGATGATGGACCTCTTCAGCCCGATGATGGATCTCTTCAGCCCCCACTTGGGCTTGGATGAAGACTTCGGAGGCTCTTCTGGACCGATCGGTGATACCCGGCGTGGTGAAGATAAGGTAGGGAGATCTTCAGGGGCTTAGTGTTAGGTTTATTTAAGGGGGGTTTGGATTAGATTAGGGGTATGTGGGTGGTGGGTTGTAATGTTGGGGGGGGTATTGTATGTTTTTTTTTCAGGCAAAAGAGCAGAATTCTTTGGGGCATGCCCCGCAAAAGGCCCTTTTAAGGGCTGGTAAGGTAAAAGAGCTTTTCTATTTTTATTTTAGAACAGGGTAGGGAATTTTTTTATTTTGGGGGGCTTTGTTATTTTATTAGGGGGCTTAGAGTAGGTGTAATTAGCTTAAAATTGTTGTAATCTTTTTCTAATGTTTGTAAATTATTTTTTTATTTTTTGTAACTTAGTTCTTTTTTATTTTTTGTACTTTAGTTAGTTTATTTAATTGTATTTATTTGTAGGTATTTTATGTAATTAATTTATTGATAGTGTAGTGTTAGGTTTAATTGTAACTTAGGTTAGGATTTATTTTACAGGTAATTTTGTAATTATTTTAACTAGGTAGCTATTAAATAGTTATTAACTATTTAATAGCTATTGTACCTGGTTAAAATAAATACAAAGTTACCTGTAAAATAAATATTAATCCTAAAATAGCTACAATATAATTATAATTTATATTGTAGCTATATTAGGGTTTATTTTACAGGTAAGTATTTAGTTTTAAATAGGAATAATTTATTTAATAAGATTTATTTTATTTTGCTAGATTTAAATTATATTTAATTTAGGGGGGTGTTAGGGTTAGGGTTAGACTTAGCTTTAGGGGTTAATAAATTTATTAGAGTAGCGGTGAGGTCCGGTCGGCAGATTAGGGGTTAATACTTGAAGTTAGGTGTCGGTGATTTTAGGGAGGGCAGATTAGGGGTTAATACTATTTATTATAGGGTTATTGAGGCGGGAGTGATTCGGGTTAGGGGTTAATAACTTTATTATAGTAGCGGTGAGGTCCGGTTGGCAGATTAGGGGTTAATAATTGTAGGTAGGTAGCGGTGACATTGGGGGCGGCAGATTAGGGGTTAATAAATATAATATAGGGGTCGGCGATGCTAGGGGCAGCAGATTAGGGGTACATAGGAATAATGTAGGTTGCGGTGGTGTGCGGTCAGCAGATTAGGGGTTAAAATTTTTTACTAGAGTGGCGGCGATGTGGGGGGGCCTCGGTTTAGGGGTACAAAGGTAGTTTATGGGTGTTAGTGTACTTTAGAGCACAGTAGTTAAGAGCTTTATGAACCAGCGTTAGCCCAGAAAGCTCTTAACTCCTGGCTTTTTGCTGCGGCTGGAGTTTTGTCATTAGATTTCTAACACTCACTTCAGCCAAGACTCTAAATACCAGCGTTAGAAAGATCCCATTGAAAAGATAGGATACGCAAATGGCGTAGGGGTATCTACAGTATGGAAAAGTCATGGCTGGAAAGTGAGCGTTAGACCCTTTCCTGACTGACTCTAAATACCAGCGGGCGGCCAAAACCAGCGTTAGGAGCCCCTAACGCTGGTTTTGAGGGCTAACGCCAAACTCTAAATCTAGCGGTAAGTGTTTCTAACTTACAGAGTTTTAATAGTCTATCATGTTCCTTCTGGGGTACCCAATCAATCACTTGTATTTTTAGACTACTAGGATCACAGTTTTGGACTTCCATAAAATGCCTGTGTACACTATGCTTATTGATCTTTTCTTTAATATTATAAATGTGTTCATATAATCTTCTTTTTATTTTTCTTTTAGTGCGGCCTACATAAAGTAGGCCACACCCACACTCTAAAAGGTATACAACAAAGGTTGAATTACAGTTACTTCTAACTTTAATCTCAAATTCTTTTATTTTTTCAGAATCATGAAATTTGGTTGCTTTATTTATGTGTTTACACAACAAACAATTGAGTTTTCCACATTTAAAAGTACTCTTCATACCTGTTAGCCAATTCTGTGTTTGTGAAATAGTCTCTTTATGTTCATCTATGCTCTTTAATCTACTTGGGGCCAAGATATTTTTAAGATTTTTACCTTTCTTAAAAGTGACAGTGGGCTGTTCCCCTATCTGATTACCCAATATAGGGTCCGCTTTTAGGATGGACCAATGTTTTTTTTTGTTGGAACCTTCATTATATGTCGAAATGAATCTAATAGGAGCTTCATCTACTGAATTAGGTTTTTTAACTACGAATGGCTTCCTAGTTATCAGTTGCTCCCTATTCCTTTCGAGAGCCCTTATTTTAGAATCTTCTATTAATTTTGGATCATAACCCTTCCTTAAAAATTTTCTTTGTAAGTGTTCTGCTTCTTTATTAAAGTTATCGATATGAGTACAGTTCCTACTCATCCTCACAAATTGACTATACGGGATATTTTGAATCCAACTTTTTTTGTGAGCGCTTTTATAATCTATAAAGCTATTTCGCTCAGTAGGTTTTCTAAAATTAGAAACTGCAATAGTACTATTAGTATCTACATAGAGGATCAAATCCAAGAATTCAATTAGGTCTTAGAATGTTTACCTGTAATCTAACTACATTCTATCCGGCAGGGTCCCAGGGTGACCAAATCCCAATCTTTACCAAATTGGTATTAAACGACATAGAAACTACATTTAAAGATAATAATAGAATTCTAAACAAATTTAATGACAATCTGAGTATACTAGAAAGGAAAGCCCTTCAAATATTAGGTCAAAACAAAGATATTGTGATCCGCTCTGCTGATAAGGGCGGAGGGATAGTGATCCAGAAGAGAGATCACTATCTAGAAGAGGCACATAAACTTCTTAATGATACAAAACTTATAGAGTTTTGAAATTAGATCCTACAGTCAAGTTTATTAAAGATTTAGAAAAACTATTAATGGAAGCAAAAAATGCAGGGATACTTAATATTAATGAATACAGGTTTGTATCTAACGCTCACCCTAATATTCCTCTATTTTATCACTTGCCGAAAGTGCACAAAGACCTTGCCAATCCGCCGGGGAGACCAATAGTCTCCGGCATTGGCTCTCTTTGTGACAATCTATCCAAGTATGTGACTTCTTTCTACAACCGATAGTTAAACAAACACAAGCCTTTTTGAAAGACACAAAAGAAGTCATCCAAATTTTTGAGGGAACAGTATGGGAGAACAACATGTGGTGGATTACCTGTGATGTCTCTGCACTCTACACCTGCATAACACACGATGCAGGTGTGGGTGCTATAGAAGCAGAATTAATTAGACATGACTTTTCGGGTATTCAGGCCCAATTTTTGATTGAATGTATTATGTTCATACTTACTCATAACTATTTCTTGTTTGAAGGGGTGTTTTATTTACAAACCCAGGGGACAGCTATGGGGACAACATTTGCACCCTCATACGCGAATCTGTGTATGAATTATTTTGAAAATCTTTATATATGGAATGGTAGTAAGTATGAACATAATATAGTCAAATATCACCGCTATATAGATGATATTATTATCTTATGGAGGGGTAATGAATCTGAAATTGTGGAGTTCTATGGCTATCTTAATCAAAATGATCTTAATTTAAAATCTACAGGTAAACATTCTAAGACCTATATTGAATTTTTGGATTTGGTCCTCTATGCAGATACTAATAGTACTATTTCAGTTTCTAATTTTAGAAAACCTACTGCGTGAAATAGCTTTATAGATTATAAAAGCGCTCACAAAAAAAGTTGGATTCAAAATATCCCGTATAGTCAAGTTGTGAGGATGAGGAGGAACTGTACTCATATTGATAACTTTAATAAAGAAGCAGAACACTTAGAAAGAACATTTTTAAGGAAATGAATAGAAGATTCTAAAATAAGGGCTCTCGAAAGGAATAGGGAGGAACTGATAACTAGGAAGCCATTCATAGTTAAAAAACCTAATTCAGTAGATGAAGCTCCTATTAGATTCATTTCGACATATAATGAAGGTTCCAACAAAATTAAAAATATTTTAAAAAAACATTGGTCTATCCTAAAAGCGGACCCTATATTGGGTAATCAGATAGGGGAACAGCCCACTGTCACTTTTAAGAAAGGTAAAAATCTTAAAATATCTTGGCCCCAAGTAGATTAAAGAGCATAGATAAACATAAAGAGACTATTTCACAAACACAGAATTGGCTAACAGGTATGAAGAGTACTTTTAAATGTGGAAAACTCAATTGTTTGATGTGTAAACACATAAATAAAGCAACCAAATTTCATGATTCTGAAAAAATAAAAGAATTTGAGAATAAAGTTAGAAGTAAATGTAATTCAACCTTTGTCGTATACCTTTTAGAGTGTGGGTGTGGCCTACTTTATGTAGGCCGCACTAAAAGAAAAATAAAAAGAAGATTATATGAACACATTTATAATATTAAAGAAAAGATCAATGAGCATAGTGTACCCAGGCATTTTATGCAAGTCCACAACTGTGATCCTAGTAGTCTAAATATACAAGTGATTCATTGGGTACCCCCGAAGGAACATGATAGACTATTAAAACTCCTTAAGTTAGAAACATTATGGATCGTTAGATGGGGGAAACGCATTGAGGTGTTAACACTATTTGGTGTATGATTGACACACATAATAGACTTTAAGCTGTCACAGGCCAGAAGGTGTATTTTGGGATCCGGAATCTACCTGGTGGGATGTGGTGATTGTTACCGGTGTACACTACTGTTCCTGTCTTGCCTGCTTAATTATTATGTGCTTTTTTATCCTGTGTATTTGGTAAGTGTATTACTTACCTTGCACTTTGTTTTTATTGAGAGTGTAATAAAATCCACTTGAATCGAGGTAGCGCTTTTTGTTTCTATTTTTTCTGCATGTATACGTTGGCTGAGGGGAGAAGAACCCAGCTTCAGAAGAGCCGCATCTCTGATTCCATAGTCGATACAAAGTGACATCATCACCCGACTCCCTTGTGTGGTATCAAGGAACGCAGAGCACAACAGCGTGCATGGACCTACTACACCAATTTCCACGCTTGTCTGAGCCGGGTAAAATTCATAGCCCTTTGTGGCCATCCGTATGACTGGAACTTTTTGGTGAGAGATTTCACGGTGCTTGATACGCCTACATTATTATACATCTGAATGCAGACTTTAATATGGACATTACCATAACCGCTGTCAGTATTGTTTGAGAAGTCCCTTAGCATACCTGCTTTTCTTCTGATTGTTTTGCGTGTTTCAATAGTGTTCACATAAGGGTTTATGGATTGCATAGCACGAAACATGTAAGGATTTGCTCCCCCTCCACTTGTGAAGCTTGTACTGTGCTGTGCTTGTCTACTTGTGTTTTAAATGACTTGAAATAAACTTTTTTGATTTTATGGACAGTGGATCAAGAGTGCTGCTTCCTTCTACTCCTTTTTATGGATTGCTTTGCTGTTAGTTTTTCATACTTATGAAAGTTTTATTTTGGAGGGTTGTTTGGCACAGAAAGTTTTTTCCTTGTTGTTTGCCTATAAAATTAGGATACCTAAAAATGATACGTTTATGGATAAATGGGTCCATATTAATCAGTTGCGAGCATGCCATCCTAAATCCCAACTACGAGTCATAGAGGTAGAATGAAGTGTCATATTCCCCGAATGCACTAAAGAAATATTGTAGTTTAAACATGCCTAGCTAACGAGCATAAATATGAGGATTGAAAACTGTCTACGGTGGATACCATCAGTACACTCACCAAGTTCCACGGACTTTAATCCAATTCAAATACATGTATCTATTTAAAATTGGAAGGGGGATTTATGTCAGGATATCTGTGAGTGTTAGTAAATAATATATATATATATATATATATATATATATATATATATTTATCTACACATGGATATATGATAAGACCTATAATTCATTTTATGTATAAAACTGTTTATATCAGCTTGTTTACTATACACATTACAGGCCAGGATGACTCAAATTATCCATTTCAAAGGAAGCCTGTGTAGAAGGTTTTCCTATCTGAAGATGCAGTCACTTACGGCTAGATTTAGAGTTTTGTCGGTAAGGACCCGCGTAGCTAACGCTGGCTTTTTTCTGGCCGCACCATAAAAATAACTCTGGTATTGAGAGTCCACATAAAGGCTGCGTTAGGCTCCAAAAAAGGAGCGTAGAGCATATTTAACGCAGCTTCAACTCTCGATACCAGAGTTGCTTACGGACGCGGCCAGCCTCAAAAACGTGCTCGTGCACGATTCCCCCATAGGAAACAATGGGGCTCTTTGAGCTGAAAAAAACCTAACACCTGCAAAAAAGCCACGTTCAGCTCCTAACGCAGCCCCATTGTTTGCTATGGGGAAACACTTCCTACGTCTGCACCTAACACTCTAACATGTACCCCGAGTCTAAACACCCCTAGCCTTACACTTATTAACCCCTAATCTGCCGCCCCTGCTATCGCTGACCCCTGCATATTATTTTTAACCCCTAATCTGCCGCTCCGTAAACCGCCGCTACTTACATTATCCTTATGTACCCCTAATCTGCTGCCCCTAACACCGCCGACCCCTATATTATATTTATTAACCCCTAATCTGCCCCCCACAACGTCACCTCCACCTGCCTACACTTATTAACCCCTAATCTGCCGAGCGGACCGCACCGCTATCATAATAAAGTTATTAACCCCTAATCCGCCTCACTAACCCTATAATAAATAGTATTAACCCCTAATCTGCCCTCCCTAACATCGCCGACACCTAACTTCAATTATTAACCCCTAATATGCCGACCGGATCTCACCGCTATTCTAATAAATGTATTAACCCCTAAAGCTAAGTCTAACCCTAACACTAACACCCCCCTAACTTAAATATAATTTAAATCTAACAAAATTAATTAACTCTTATTAAATAAATTATTCCTATTTAAAGCTAAATACTTACCTGTAAAATAAATCCTAATATAGCTACAATATAAATTATAATTATATTATAGCTATTTTAGGATTAATATTTATTTTACAGGTAACTTTGTATTCCATCAGCCAATCAGAATATTCCTACCTTAATTCCGATTGGCTGATAGAATCCTATCAGCCAATCGGAATTCGAGGGACGCCATCTTGGATGACGTCCCTTAAAGGAACCGTCATTCTTCAGTTGGACGTCGCCGGATGAAGATGGGTCCGTGGTGGAGGTCTTCAGGATGGAGCCGGTCCTCATCGGATGAAGATAGAAGATGCCGCTTGGAAGATGATGGTTGCCGGTCCGGATCTACTCTTCTTCCCGGATAGGATGAAGACTTTGGAGCCTCTTCTGGACCTCTTCAGCCACCGGATGATGGATCGCCAGCCACCGCTTGGGTTGGATGAAGATTTTGGAGCCAGGACCGATCGGTGATACCCGGTGAGGTGAAGACAAGGTAGGAAGATCTTCAGGGGCTTAGTGTTAGGTTTATTTAAGGGGGGTTTGGGTTAGATTAGGGGTATGTGGGTGGTGGGTTGTAATGTTGGGGGGGTATTGTATGTTTTTTTTACAGGCAAAAGAGCTGAACTTCTTGGGGCATGCCCCACAAAGGGCCCTGTTCAGGGATGGTAAGGTAAAAGAGTTTTGAACTTTAGTAATTTAGAATAGCGTAGGGCATTTTTTTATTTTTGGGGTCTTTGTTATTTTATTAGGGGGCTTAGAGTAGGTGTAATTAGTTTAAAATTGTTGTAATATTTTCTCTTATGTTTGTAAATATTTTTTTATTTTTTGTAACTTAGTTCTTTTTTATTTTTTGTACTTTAGTTAGTTTATTTCATTGTAGTTATTTGTAGGTATTGTATTTAATTAATGTATTGATAGTGTAGTGTTAGGTTTAATTGTAGGTAATTGTAGGTATTTTATTTAATTAATTTAATGATGGTATAGTGTTAGGTTTAATTGTAACTTAGGTTAGGATTTATTTTACAGGTAATTTTGTAATTATTTTAACTATTTTAGCTATTAAATAGTTCTTAACTATTTAATAGCTATTGTACCGGGTAAAATAAATACAAAGTTACCTGTAAAATAAATATTAATCCTAAAATAGCTATAATATAATTATAATTTATATTGTAGCTATATTAGGATTTATTTTACAGGTAAGTATTTAGCTTTAAATAGGAATAATTTATTTAATAAGAGTTAATTAATTTCGTTAGATTTAAATTATATTTAAGTTAGGGGGGTGTTAGTGTTAGGGTTAGACTTAGCTTTAGGGGTTAATACATTTATTAGAATAGCGGTGAGCTCCGGTCGGCAGATTAGGGGTTAATAATTGAAGTTAGGTGTCGGCGATGTTAGGGAGGGCAGATTAGGGGTTAATACTATTTATTATAGGGTTAGTGAGGCGGATTAGGGGTTAATAACTTTATTATAGTAGCGGTGCGGTCCGCTCGGCAGATTAGGGGTTAATAAGTGTAGGCAGGTGGAGGCGACGTTGTGGGGGGGCAGATTAGGGGTTAATAAATATAATATAGGGGTCGGCGGTGTTAGGGGCAGCAGATTAGGGGTACATAAGGATAATTTAAGTAGCGGCGCTTTGCGGTCGGCAGATTAGGGGTTAATTATTGTAGGTATCTGGCTGCGATGTTGTAGGGGGCAGGTTATGGGTTAATAAATATAATATAGGGGTCGGCGGTGTTAGGGGCAGCAGATTAGGGGTACATAAGGATAACGTAGGTGTCGGTCTGCAGATTAGGGGTTAAAAAAATTTAATCGAGTGGCGGCGATGTGGGGGGGCCTCAGTTTAGGGGTACATAGGTAGTTTATGGGTGTTAGCGTACTTTAGAGTACAGTAGTTAAGAGCTTTATGAACCGGCGTTAGCCCAGAAAGCTCTTAACTACTGACTTTTTTCTGCGGCTGGAGTTTTGTTGTTAGATTTCTAATGCTCACTTCAGACACGACTCTAAATACCGGAGTTAGAAAAATCCCATTGAAAAGATAGGATACGCAATTGACGTAAGGGGATCTGCGGTATCGAAAAGTCGCTGCTGAAAAGTGAGCGTTAGACCCTTTTTTGAGTGACTCCAAATACCGGAGGTAGCCTAAAACCAGCGTTAGGAGCCTCTAATGCTGGTTTTCACGGCTACCGCCAAACTCCAAATCTAGGCCTTAGTCTGAACTGATATCTGAATATACAAACATACTCAGAGGATATAGCTGTTCTCATCTAGGTGTTAAATTGTCCCTGCTGAGTTACAATACACATTCTCATCTGGAATGGCTGCAGGCTCAGATAACAGCACATGGGAAGCAAATTCTTAGATAAATGACTTGTGCCTAATTTTCATATAGTTTAAGATACTAAAATGAATATATATTCAGACACATATTATATATGAAAAAACTCAAAATTTAGGCGTGTATAAGCATATTAATATGCTTATACACGCCTAAATTTTTAGTTTTTTTGTTGCTTGATTACCGGCTCTTGCATTGGATTGGTGCATGTAGCGGGTTTTCTGATTACTGTGCTAATTTTTGAGGGTTAAGTACAGGCGTGCTGCATATACCGCTACACCAGAGAGCTCTTGGACTTTGTTTACATATTATATATGAACATATGAATCTGGGAGACTGTCTATGCCTAAGAAGGGTAATATGGGAAGTTGAAAGTCTGAGAGTTAAGATTTTGACCTGTCTTAAAAGCATAAAAATCTGGAGAATTTAAAAGTTAAACAAACTATCTATATAGTTAACAGTAACACATTAGATAAGTATTAGATAACTTTAATAAGTATCTATATAGTCAATATAAAATTTTAATCAACTTGTTTCAAAATGGATAACATATTCTTATATTTTTCAGGCATCTAATAAATGCATATGTAATTTGTGCTGTAAATTGTATCATATATTTTTATACACTCAGCAAGAGATATACATATATGCAATATTTATATTGATATGGAATAATAATCCAATATAAATATAGATATGAAATTACAACTGATTGCTAATCTCAAGGTATGTATGTGATATTAAGATGATAACTGAGATATTAATTAGATCCATGCTGAATGTATTGTGATCCTTTTAAATCCTTTCATGGAAAATGTGATTTTAAATGCATTTTGAAATATTACTAGAGATATGCTCATGTTTAGGCTCTATAGATACATGCTAAAATATATTAGTTGGAACATATCTGTTGACCAGATAAATGTATTAATATCAGGAAATAGGGAGTATATTAAATAAACATTTTAAAGGTTAGATACTAGACTGTTAGCACTATTGATAATGAAACTGCATTTCTAGTTATCTGATGCCTCCTAGTGGACTCAAACTGGTATTATCCCAGTAAACCAAGAGATGTTCAGCTTTGAAGGGTCTATCAGAGACAGCACCAGAAATGTATATCCAAAACGTTCAACAAATGATTACAAAACAGAGGCGGGGCCTATCACTTGAAAAGCTCATGCATAGGAGAAAAAAGGGTTTTTGCTTGCTAAAAATTTTGACTGATAACCTTGCGGCCTTTTGGGATACAGTCGCTAAAATTGCAAAAATTGGGCTACCTTTTCTTATCCATATTGCAAAATACCTCTCTTATTTTATGAAGTAAATTGGACTTATCTGAAAAAGCTGAAACACTCAATTGGTTTATTTTGGTGATGTATATGACAGCTCTATATATGTATATATATATTTTTTTTTAAATCAAAATATTATAAAACTATAGTTATATCGTAGTTGTGATTTAAAAGGAGAATATATTCTTGTATTTAATATTAATTAGACCAAGGGTAGTAAGTATACTGGTATTAAATATTAATGTTTAGAAATAATTTTGTATTTTAATATTATAAATTAATTACAGTTATTGCTATATATATATATATATATATATATATATATATATATATATATATATATATATATATATATTAGAATTTGCCTTATTGTAGCTAATTAAGAGTTTTTTTCAGGTCAGACATATTGGCATATAAATTGGCTGTTTGCATTAATAATATATACAATTTCTGGTGTTTTTAATTGAAGTTATATAGAACCATTTTTGGGCTAAGAAGCTTAATTATACTTGTCTGAAAGTTATCTTAAATCTTTTAAGATCCAGTAAGATTTGTGTGAAGTATCTTGTTATATTGTTTAACTAAACACTTGTATTTTATTGTGGTATTTTATTGCGATTCATTGTGTGTAAAGTTAATTTTAAAGGTACATCTTTTATGATCGGTTGTATAGAGTATTGTAACGAAATAAGGGTGCATAATTTATTCATAATCTAGTCTATATTTAAAAATAATTCAATGTGTATATAAATATAAAAGATATAGGAATAAAATATTAATTTCAATTTTTTCGTATATACATTTTAATTGGAGGTTATTTTAAAGAATAATAATAAATAATTTATATTTATAACTGGTATATCTATTTAATAATACTTAGAACATATATTTACATTAAATACATAGTTAAACAGTTTATTAAATATGCATATGGCATAAATATGATTTTTCATGGTGTCAGCTACCTGACTGCAAAGGGATCCAATGCACTTATATGTGTTCATATATGTACATATGTATTTAGGTGTTCAAATGTATATATATATGTCTGTAAATACATATATAGGCACATAAATACATATGTACACACATATAAACATATGCCTTTTTCACATTCACATATCTTTGAGCCTTTATAACTTTTTAGTGCAATTGTTTTTATATACATTTTTTAATTAGAAAGTGTTGATATGAGTGTAACTGTACTTTTAAATGTAATGTTAATGTTTTTTTTTGCAACTTTTTAGTCAAGCATAACACTTAATCAGAGCTCTGAAGTTGCAATGTCCTGACGCATGTCAAATTCAATTGCACTTGAGCAAAATCATTTACTTTCAACTTATACACTACTTCTGACATGCCAAGAGCTGCGATAGACCCCCTTATCGCTTGCAAGCAACAGCTGGTGTGCCACTCGTAATCTAGCCCAAGATGTGTTCCTTTGAAACACCTTTAAACGCTTATATTTCATCATTGCATTCTACCATTTAAGCTCCTCCTACCTTTCCCATATAAGGAATCTGTAATCCTACTTTTTCTCTCAGTAGTGTTTATATGTGGATGCACAGTCTTGTGTACTGTCACACGTGCTGTAAAGTGTGTCATATCAGCCTTCCAAAGCAGTGCACTGCTTTAGAGTTTCAACCAATAAAATAATACCAGCTTGATTGCTTAATCAATAGCACATTCACCCACAAACTATGTGCATTCTTTTGTGAAAGTCTGCATAATGGTGCATGTGGGTTCATAGCTGGCAAGTGGAAATTGATCGGACCATGATAGCACTAATTGGGACAAAACACCTGCTGGTGGTGGTGGTGGGGTGGGGGGGGGGGGGGGGGGGGGGTTGAAGCAGAGAGGAGAGTCACTGTTCAAAATACTGTAAGTATTTTCTGCAGTTTAAAAATGTATTAAAATATTTTATTACATTCTTGACATTTTTTTATATTTCAAATATCAAAGACTTCAAAGCTATGTACTCCATTCACCTTATTTTATGGGACTTTAACATCTAAAATTTACAGGACCTATCTCTTGCATTGACAGTTTCTAAAACCATCCATTTAACAAATTGATCCACAGGATTCTAAAAAAATTATACAAATCAGCAAACTATCTTTAACTTTTAGCAAAACTATTGTCTTTTTTCCCTATGGAACATAAAATCATCTATTAAAGGGACATAAACCCAAAATTGTTCTTTCATCATTTAGGTAGAGCATACAATTTTAAGCAACTTTAAATACAAGTTTACTTCTATTATAAAATGTGCTTCATTCTCTTGGTATCATTTGTTGAAGGAGCTGCAATCCATTACTGGTTGCTAACTAAACACAAGGGATGAGCCAATGTCAATAGGCATATACATGCAGCCACCAATCAGCAGCTAGCATCCAGATGCTTTGCTGCTCCTGAGTTTACCTAGATAAACCTTTCAGCAAAGGATAACAAGAGAAGGAAGCAAATAATAGTAAATTGCACGATCTGTCTGAATCAAGAACATCTAATTATGACTTTATTGTCCCTTTAAGATCTTATATTAATTTCAAAGTTACATAACACTTTCCTTGTTTTTTTAATCCAATAGCTGACCTCATGCAAAAACATTCGCCTAGATTACGAGTTTTTGTCGGTAAGGCTTACGGCTCTAACGCTCCTTTTTTTTCCACCACTCCCTTAAGCCAACACTGGTATGACAGGTTTTTTTAAACCTGGTGTTATCCGCAAAAAGGTGAGCGTTGAGCAAAAATTAGCTCCACATCTCACCTCAATACCAGCGTTGCTTACGGTAGTGGTAAGCTGGCTAAACGTGCTCGTGCACGATTTCCCCATAAGAAACAATGGGGCTGAGCTGGCTGAAAAAAAACTTAACACCTGCAAAAAAGCAGCGTTCAGCTCTTAACGCAGCCCCATTGTTTCCTATGGGGAAATAAAAAATATGTCTGCACCTAACACCCTAACATGAACCCCGAGTCTAAACACCCCTAATCTTACACTTATTAACCCCTAATATGCTGCCCCGACATCGTCACCACCTGCATTATACTATTAACCCCTAATCTGCCGCTCCGGACACCGCCTCCACCTACATTATATTTATAAACCGCTAATCTGCTGCCCCCATCATCGCCGACACCTACATTATAGTTATTAATTCCTAATCTGCCTCCCCAACGTCGTCGCAACTATATTAAATTAATTAACCCTTAATCTACCACTGCCAATGTCGCCGCCACTATAATAAAGTTATTAACCCCTAAACCTAAGTCTAACCCTAACCCTAACACCCCCCCTAATTTAAATATAATTTAAATACATCTAAATAAAATAACTACAATTAAATAAATTATTCCTATTTAAAACTAAATACTTACCTATAAAATAAACCATAAGATAGCTACAATATATCTAATAGTTACATTGTAGCTAGCTTATGATTTATTTTTATTTTACAGGCAACTTTGTATTTATTTTAACTAAGTACAATAGTTATTAAATAGTTATTAACTATTTAATAACTACCTAGCTAAAATCCTAACCTAAGTTACAATTACACTTAACACTACACTATCATTAAACTAATTACCTAAACTACCCACAATTAATTACAATTAAATTCAATAAACTAAATTACGGAAAAAAACAAACACTAAATCACAGAAAATAAAAAAAGAATTACAAGAATTTTAAACTAATTACCCTTAATCTAATACCCCTAATAAAATAAGAAAGCCCCCCCAAAATGATAAAATTTCCCTACCCTATACTAAATTACAAATAGCCCTTAAAAGGGCCTTTTGCGGGGCATTGCCCCAAAGTAATCAGCTCTTTTACCTGTAGAAAAAAATTACAATCCCCCCCAACATTACAACCCACACTCCCCTACTCTAAAACCCACCCAATACCCCCTTAAAAAAACCTAACACTACCCCATTGAAGATTACCCTACCTTGAGCCGTCTTCCCCCAGCCGGGCACAAGTGGGCAGAAGAGGACATCCAGACTGGCAGAAGTCTTCATCCTATCAGGGCAGAAGAGGACATCTGAACCGGGAGAAGGCTTCATCCAAGCGGCATCTTCTATCTTCTTCCATCCGATGAGGAGTGACTCCATCTTGAAAATCCGATTGGTTGATTTAATCAGCCAATTGGATTGAAGTTCAATCCGATTGGCTGATTGGATCAGCCAATAGAATTGACCTTGCATTCTATTGGCTGATCCAATCAGCCAATCGGACTGAACTTCAATCCGATTGGCTGATTAAATCAACCAATTGGATTTTTCCTACCTTAATTCTGATTGGCTGATAGAATCCTATCAGTCAATCGGAATTTGAGGGACGCCATCTTGGATGATGTCATTTAAAGGAACCGTCATTTGTCGTTAGTCCGTCGTGCTGGATGGATGCTCCGCGCCGGATGTCTTCAAGATGGAGTCGCTCCTCGTCGGATGGAAGAAGATAGAAGATTCCGCTTGGATGAAGCCTTCTCCCGGGCCGGATGTCCTCTTCTGCCCGGATAGGATGAAGACTTCTGCCAGTCTGAATGTCCTCTTCTGCTCCATCGGATGAAGACTTCTGGTCGGATTGGATGACCACTTGTGCCCGGCTGGGTGAAGACGGCTCAAGGTAGGGTGATCTTCAATACGGTAGTGTTAGGTTTTTTTAAGGGGATATTGGGTGGGTTTTAGAGTAGGGGTGTGTGGGTGGTGGGTTGTAATGTTGGGGGGTATTGTAATTTTTTTTAAAGGTAAAAGAGCTGATTACTTTGGGGCAATGCCCCGCAAAAGGCCCTTTTAAGGGCTATTTGTAATTTAGTATAGGGTAGGGCATTTTATTATTTTGGGGGGGCTTTTTTATTTTATTAGGGGGCTTAGATTAGGTATAATTAGTTTAAACTTCTTGTAATTTTTTTTCTGTAATTTAGTGTTTTTTTTTTGTAATTTAGTTTATTGAATTTAATTGTAATTAATTGTAGGTAGTTTAGTTAATTTATTTAATGATAGTGTAGTGTTAGATGTAATTGTAACTTAGGTTAGGATTTATTTTACAGGTAATTTTGTACTTATTTTAGCTACGAAGTTATTAAATAGTTAATAACTATTTAATAACTATTGTACCTAGTTAAAATAAATACAAAGTTGCCTGTGAAATAAATATAAATCCTAAGATAGCTACAATGTAACTATTAGTTATATTGTAGCTATCTTAGGGTTTATTTTATCGGTATTTAGTTTTAAATAGGAATAATTTATTTTATTTTGTTAAATTTATTTCGTTTAATTTAAATTATATTTAAATTAGGGGGGTTAGGGTTAGGTTTAGAATTAGGTTTAGGGGTTAATACCTTTAATATAGTAGCAGCGACATTGGGGGTGGCAGATTAGGGGTTAATAAATGTAAGTAGGTGTCGGTGATGTTAGGGCAGGCAGATTAGGGGTTAATAAAATTTAACTAGTGTTTTCGAGGCAGGAGTGCGGCGGTTTAGGGGTTAATACATTTATTAAAGTGGTGGCGATGTCTGGGCGGCAGATTAGGGGTTAATAATTGTAGGTAGGTGGCGGTGACATTGGGGTCGGCAGATTAGGGGTTAATAAATATAATGTAGGTGTCGGCGATGTTAGGGGCAGCAGATTAGAGGTTCATAGGTATAATTTGGATGGAGGCGATGTCCGGTCGGCAGATTAGGGGTTAAAAAAATGTATTACAGTGTTTGCGATGTGGGGGGACCTCAGTTTAGGGGTTAATAGGTAGTTTATGGGTGTTAGTGTACTTTGTAGCACTTTAGTTAAGAGCTTTATGTTCCGGCGTTAGCCCATAAAACTCTTAACTACTGACTTTTAAATGCGGTAGGAGTCTTGACAGGAGAGGGTCTATCGCTCACTTCTTCCAAGACTCGTAATACCGGCGTTAGGCAAATCCCATTAAAAAGATAGGATACGCAATTGACATGAGGGGACTAGCGGTAGCCTCGAGTCACGGAAGAAAAGTGAGCAGTAAACCCTTTCCTGCCTGACTCGTAATACCAGTGGGCATTAAAAAGCAGCGTTGGGACCTCTCAACGCTGCTTTTTAAGGCTAACGCCAAACTCATAATCTAGGCGATAATTTGGAATTTGCAATGTGAATATTTTTTAGTAAAAACATAGTTAAACACTTTATTAAAAATGATCATTGCATAAATATAGTTTTTCATGGTTACAGCTACTTAACTGCAAAGGGATCCAACCCACTTATATGTGTAAATATATGTATACATTTGTATTTATGTGTCTAAATGTCTGTATATACATATATAGACACATAAATCCATATGTACACACATATAAACATATATACTATATATACAAATACATATTTAAACATGTGTGTATATATATGTATCTTTTTGTTAAAGCACTTTGCAGTCCTTTTTTACACCTAAGACCTCGTATCTATAAGCCTTTATAACTTTTTATTACAATTTGTTTTTTTTTTTTATATTTTTTAATAGATAGTGTTAATATGAGTGTAAATGTATTTTTAAATGTTTAAAAGTACATTTACACTCATATTAAAATATTTTAAAAAATTATCTTTATATTTAAGTATATATTTCTATATATGCCTGAGGTATTTATTGTAAAATATATATTTATATATAGGTACAGTATATACAGATTTATCTAGGAATATCAATTAAAATAAAAAAAACATAGAACATTTTCCCCTATGAAAATAAAATTGGAATATAAAATATTTACAGTAAATACACATTATAAAATATTAAAATGTAATACAAATATTTCCTGTTTTCAGGTATTTGAGTTGAAAGGACTCCAAAGTATATATATACAGTATATATATATATATATATATATATATATATATACTGTATATATGTAAGTATACATGTGTATATATGTATGTATATACTGTGTATATACTGTACATATATACACATATAAATACATAAATACACATGTAAACACATATTAGTATACATGTATATGTATGTATATATAATACAGTATATATTATAGCCCTTTCAATCCTATTGGCTGATTGCGACAGCCAATAGGATTTTTTACCCTTTCATTTCTATTGGCTAATATAATTCTATCAGCCAATTGAAATGTAGGGACACCATCTTGAATGACATACCTTAAAGGGAAACTTCATTCTTTGTTGACCATCGGAAGAAGAGGATGCTCCGCACAGGATGTCTTGAAGATGGACCCGCTCCGTGCTGGATGGATGAAGATAGAAGATGCTGGAAGGATGAAGATAGAAGATGCCGTCTGGATGAAGATTTCTGCCGGCTTCGAGGAGGACTTCTGCACGCTTGGATGAAGACTTCTCCCGCCTGGATGAGGATAGATATCCGGTTTTCTAAAACTGTAAGTGGATCGTCGGGGGTTAGTGTTAGGTTTTGTTAAGGGTTTATTGGGTGGGTTTTATTTTTAGATTAGGGTTGGGGCAGTAAAAGAGCTAAATGCCCTTTTAAAGGCAATGCCCATCCAAATTGTATTATAGTGTTTGCAATGCGGGAGGGCCTCGGTTTTGGGGTTAATAGGTAGTTTATGGGTGTTTAGTGTACTTATGAGTTTTATGTTTCAGCTTTGTAGCATAAAACTCATAACTACTGACTTTAGATGGCGGTAGAGATCTTGTCATTTTAGGCTGTACTGCTCACTTTTTGGCCTCACAGCAAAACTTGTAATACTGGTGCTATGGAAGTCCCATTGAAAAAGAACTTTTCTTAAAGTGCGGTACTGACATTGCGTGACGCGATACACCTATTCTGACAAGACTTGTAATAGCGGCGTTAGGGAAAAAGCATTGTTATGAAGCATAACGATGCTTTTTCACTCATAACGCCAATCTCGTAATCTAGCTGACTATTTGCTAAAAATTTTTTTTTAAATAATTGCTCACAAAAATGATAAGAGCTCAAAGATATGAGGTCTCTGGTGTTAGGGAAAAAAAGCAGACAAAGGGCTTTAACATTAAGATACTTATACATCTCTAAAGATGTGTGTACATATGTATTTATGTATTTATATGTGTATTTATGTATTTAGAGACACATATAAACATATAAACACATAAATACATTTTTACACATACATACTGTATACACATACATATAAGTGCATTGGAGCCCTTTGCAGTTAAGTAAATGAAAACTTGTAAAAGCATATTTATGCAATATTCATATTTAATAACGTGTTATACTGTGTATTTACTGTAAATATTTCACATTCCAATGTTCTACACATAGCAGATCTATTTACAGATGTATCTGTAAATAGATATTCCTATATATATATATATATATATATATATATATATATATATATATATATATATATATATAAATAAATCTGTATATCTATATATATATATATATATATATATATATTATTATTATTATTATTATACTTTATTTATGAAGTGTCAACATATTCCGCAGCGCTGTCCTTGGATACAGTTCATTTAAATAAAACAATACAAGACTTGTAAGAGACAGGACAAAGTTTTCAAACACATACAGGAGGGATTGAGGGCCCTATTCCCGTGGGAACTTACAATATAGAAAGGTAGGAGGTTGAGAAACAGGAGGTGAGGACTGCAAGTTTGGGAAAGATGTTAATACAGAGTTAGATGAGGGAAATGTTAGGTAAGTGAAATTAATTTATTATTGAGTTGGGTAGTAGGCTTCCCTAACCAGAAAAGTCTTCAGGGAACATTTAAAGGAAGACAGATTAGGGCAAAGCCTGACAGCACGAGGGAGAGTGTGAGAGTAGGTGCTGCACGACAGAAGTCCTGCAGTCTAGCATGAGAGGAGGTGATAGTTGCGGATGCAAGGAGCAGGTCATTGTTGGATCTTAGTGGACGGCTGGAGTATACTTGTGTACTAGAGAGGATAGGTAGAGGGGAGCGGCGTTGGTGAGAGCTTTGTATGTAAGGGTAAGAATTTTGAATTTAATTCTGCTGTGAATGGGGAGCCAATGAAGGGACTAGCAGAGAGATGCAGTGGATACAGATCGACAGGAAAGGTGGATCAGCCTGGCAGAGGCATTTAGGATGGATTGAAGGTGGGAGAGGTGGGAAAGAGGAAGGCCAGCAAAGGTTATTGCAGTACTCAAGTCAGGAGATAACAAGGGAGTGGATTATCTGCTTTGTGGTGTCAGCGCTCAGAAAAGGCGAATTTTGGAAATATTGCGTAGATGGTTGTGGCAGGATGTAGAAAGAGATTGGATATGGGGGACGAAGGATAGATTTGAGTCAAGTGTGACTCTGAGGCAGCGGACTTGGGGCGATGGGGAAATGTTGATTCCGTTAACAGGGATAGAGAAGTCAGAAGTCAGTGTAGAGCTTGAGGGGGGGATAAAAAGGAGCTCAGTCTTGGACATGTTAATCTTTAGGTGGTGAGAGGCCATCCAGGAAGAAATACCAGATAAGCAGTCGCTGACATGAGAAAGGACAGAGGGAGAGAGAGCAGGGGTGGAGAGGTAGATCTGGGTGTCATCAGCATAGAGGTGATATTTGAAGCCATAACTGTTGATAAGTTTACCCAGCGAAGAAGTACAGATGGAGAAGAGTAGAGGACCCAGAACAGATCCTTGAGGTACTCCAACAGACAGAGGCATAGGAGAGGAGGAGTCACCGGCAAATGACACAGAAAAAGACCTGTGAGAAAGATAGGAGTGAATCCAGGAAAGAGTAGTGTCACAGAGGCCAAAAGAGCTAAGGGTCTGTAGGAGGAGGGGGTGGTCAACTGTGTCGAAGGCAGCTGAGAGGTCGAGTAAGATGAGTATAGAGTAGTGGCCAATATTTTTTGCAGAGAGAAGATCGTTTGTAACCTTGGTAAGGGCAATCTCAGTTGAGTGTGGTGGAATCCAGATTGCAGTGGGTCAAGCAAGGGGTTGGTGGACAGGAAGTGGGTTAGGCAATTGTAAACTAGTTTTTCAAGGAGTTTTGATGTTAGTGGAAGCAGTGATATGGGGTGGTAGCTTTCAGGAGAATTAGGGACGAGCAGTGGCGTCACTAGGGGGGGGGCGGGGGGGCGGGCCGCACCCGGGTGACACCCTCCAGGGGGTGACACCAAAAAAAATATATATATTTTTTTTTTTAAATTTTATTGAAATTCAAAGAAATACAATGTTGAGATGCATAGATTTTTTTATTAGAGGGGCTGGCATTTGTGAACATTGGTGGGACTGGGGAAGTTGTAGACACACAATTTTTTTGCCCCTTGAGCCAGTGCTGCAATTTCAACAAATAGTTTTCCCGGCTGCTTTTGCTTGTTTGTACTTTGCTTCTCCCCTGCCCAATTTCGCTATGAATGTTGTGGGCATGCCGTGGGGCTTGCAAAGTTGCGCTGCTAGCCTAAACCTGCCTGCCTATCTGTGCTCACTGCTCAGTGACATGTGGAGCAGTGGAGTCACTCACTGCTGTGCTGTCTCTTTAAACGGGAACTGGCAAATCATGAGGGGATGCCTGGCACCTGACCGCATGACTGTTTGACACTGTCTTTAAAGTGAAGGAGCCACGTATGATGCCCACCAGACCATTATGGTTAAGGTACACTAAGTGCACACTGAACAGGTAGGAGGGCGGGGGTCTGGGGGTGGGCAGAGTGCAGAGGTGATTGGCCATAAGAAGCGGTAGGCACGCGGCCCGGGGCTGTGCACTAACAGGCTTGGAACAGAGTCAGAGAGCAGAATTTTCATAGTTTGCGCCTAAACCTTTTCTTTAGTGATTTATTTTTAGAGTGCTCTGTTTATCTTTCATTTGATGCTCTGCTGAGCCAGGGAGCAGCTCTAGGCATGCGCTTTATAATTAATGCAGTGCAGTTTACATATTTTGTAAGTGTGTGTCTGAGTTTTTGTGTGTGTGTGTGTGTGTCTCAGTGTTTTTGTGTGTGTGTTTTTGTGTGTGTGTCTGAGTGTGTTTCCGAGTGTTTGTGTGTGCATCTGAGTATGTTTTTAAGTGTGTCTGAGTGTTTGTATGTGTGTTTGCCTGTGTTTTTGTGTGTGTCTGCTTTCTGGGGGGGGGGGGTGACACCATAACTTACCGCACCGGGTGACACCAACCCTAGTGACGCCACTGGGGACGAGGGAGGGTTTTTTGAGTATGGGAGTGACTTTTGTGTGTTTGAAAGAAGATGGGAATGAGCGAGTAGAGAGAGATAGGTTGAAGATGTGGGTAAGAGCAGGAGTGAGGGTGGAAGATAGGGAGGGTATTAGATGGGAAGGGATAGGGTCGAGTGGGCAGGTAGTGAGGCGTGAGGAAGATAGTAAGGAAGAAACTTCATTCTCAGTGGCTGGATGAAAGATAGAGAGGGTGGCAGAGGGAGTAATTGGGCCTGTTGTTAGAATATTGCAGGTTGGTGTTGGGATGTTGCTTCGGATAGTACGTGTTTTGTTTAAAAAGTAGTCTGCCAGGGCTTGAGCACTAAAGACAGACGGGGGTGGTGGAGCAGGTGGGTAGAGGAGAGAATTACTGTAAAGGTGGAAAAGAGGTGTTTAGTGTTTGAAGAAAGAGTAGATAAGAGAGAAGAGAAGTAGGTTTGCTTGGCTAAGTGAAGGGCAGAAATGTATGAATGAAGAATAAACTTATAGTGTATGAAATCAGGTTCAGAGTGAGTTTTCCTCCAGACATGCTCAGCAGTACGAGAGCATATATATATATATATATATATATATATATATATATATATATATATATATATATATATATATATATATATATATATATATATATATATATATATAATATGTAGCCGGTGGCCTAGCACTCCTTCCACACATGTGTTGCCTGTGCCTGGGTGCAATCCTCAAATGAGAATGTAGAGTAGCTTTGTAGATGGAGGGCACTCACAGGACTTTATATAGTATGTAATCTTTATTCATAATATCAATTTCACATTTTAAAGAATGTTGACGTTTCGGCCTATCCAGAGGCCTTCTTCAAGACAATTCATAATCTTCAATAGTGCATACAGCACTGATCAACGGACTCCCAACACAAGAAATGGAGATCATCCATCTACAAAGCTACTATATATATATATATATATATATATATATACATACCTATATATAATCATGTATGTATATAGGTATATATATATATATATATATATATATATTGTACCAAATACTATCAGATATATGTAGAAATATTTATTTATGAATAAAAAGAACATTATCACCTTAACGACCAAGGACGTACCAGTTACGTCCTGCAAAAACTATCAGTTAGTGACAATGGATGTACCTGGTACGTCCTTGGTCTAATTGAGCGCTGGAAGTGATTGCAGCTCTCAGGGTATTGCAGGGATGCCTCGATATTAAGGTATCCTGCAATACCCTTTTTCAAGCATCCGATGCAGAGAGAGCCACACTCTGTATGGAGTTTATTCTTAAGAATAACTATTTTTCATTTAATGGGCATTACTATTTGCAAAAAAAGGGCACAGCCATGGGCACGAGATGCACGAGATTCGCACCCAGTTACGCCAATTTGTTCGTAGGGCATTTTGAAGAACTTTTTTTGTCCGGAACTCCGTGGGGTGCGAATCTCGTGCTCTACAAAAGGTTTATTGATGATATATTCATTATCTGGAAAGGTGATGAGGAACTACTAGAACAATTCATTTCAGATTTTAACACCAATGATTTCGGATTAATATTCACATATGAATATAACAAAGTAAAAATTAATTTTCTGGATATAGAAATATCTATAATAAATAATGAAATAACCACAACCACCTTTTTTAAAAAAGTCGATGCCAACAGCTATATTGATTTTAAAAGCTGCCATCATAATAAATGGAAAAGAAACATACCAAAAGGGCAATTCTCAAGAATCAGAAGAAACTGCACACACATCGCAGATTATGACTCATAAGCAGAGATCTTGCACAACAGATTTTTAGAGAAAGGATACCACCCCAAACAACTACTAGAAACCAACAAACTGGTTAGACAAATAGACAGGAGGTCACTACTAGAAGACAGCAATATGACTAACAAGGCAGGAAAAGATCCATATGACATTCCATTTATTACATCATTTTCTAGTCAACATAAACTAATTGAGAACATTGTAAAGAAACACTGGCACAAAAATATCGCCCTGATGTTATATTCAGAAAGGCCACTAATTTAAAGAATATCTTAGCGCCAAGCGAATTTAAATCAAAAACAGTTCCCCAGCAATACAACTTAAACAATGAAAAACTATTAGGATTTTTTCCATGTCATGTATGCAAATCATGCAAATTTAGCACCAAAACCAAAAAGGTAAAATCTAATGTAACCCAGAATGAACTGAAGATTAATGACACCATAAGATGCACTGACACCAACATAATCTATTTAATTCAGTGCTCATGTAAACTACAGTACCTAGGTCAAACGGGAAGGAAACTGAAAGAAAGAATAAGAGAACACATCAGATGTATAGAATAAGAAAAAGATAATACCAGACTTTATGCCCACTTTAAAGAATTCCACAAAGGTAACCCAAATGACATGAAATTTTGGGGCATTAAGAAAATAAAGACAGATGGTAGAGGCGGAAATATGGAAAAAAAGCTACTATACCATGAAGCAGAATTGATTTTCAAAATGAAAACTCTACACCCAAAAGGCCTCAATAGCGAACTAGACCTCAATGCAATTCTATAAGATAAATATCACGAAAACACGCAAACACACCATTAAAACATATTTACTAAACATAATAAAACTACTCAAGAAAATATATATATATATAAAAATAAAAAAATAAATAAATATATATATATAGTTTTACAGTCTAAGGACACACCACTTGAAATTTAAACTAACACATAGGCCATTTTTATA
This sequence comes from Bombina bombina, assembly GCF_027579735.1. NCBI lineage: Eukaryota > Metazoa > Chordata > Amphibia > Anura > Bombinatoridae > Bombina > Bombina bombina. Next base: position 1,017,255,548 of record NC_069500.1, on the reverse strand, counting down.
AAGATTAAGATCATAAAAACCAAGCCATCACACTAACAAACCAAGTTGATTAAATACAATAGAATTCTAAAATAAAATATATATATATTTGACAAAATTACCACTTAGTTTTACAGTCTAAGGACAAACAACTTGAAATTTTAAAATTCCTACAATAATTATAAAAATTCATACAAGAAGGCTAATCTCTCATCCGATAATACTAATATCCACAAAAACTAGAAAAGTATTGGTACAACACACTCATTGGATCATACAGCTCTTCACTATATTTTTACAATACCCACTATCTGGTTATTGTAGCCCACAGATAACAAATAGAAACATTCAAACTAGAGTCAAAAGATTCACTTAAATTTATATTCTCTTTTGGCCCATCTAACTTTTATTTCACTAATTTTTATTTCACTAATTTTTATTTCACAATTGGCCCCATTTTATGGTTAAAATATCCATACAACGATAAGTATAGACACGAAAACACGCAAACACACCATTAAAACATATTTACTAAACATAATAAAACTACTCAAGAAAATATATCTATATCATAAATAAATATATAGTTTTACAGTCTAAGGACACACCACTTGAAATTTAAACTAAACACATAGGCCATTTTTATAAAGATTAAGATCATAAAAACCAAGCCATCACACTAACAAACCAAGTTGATTAAATACAATAGAATTCTAAAATAAAATATATATATATATATATTTGACAAAATTACAACTTAGTTTTACAGTCTAAGGACAAACAACTTGAAATTTTAAAATTCCTACAATAATTATAAAAATTCATACAAGAAGGCTAATCTCTCATCCGATAATACTAATATCCACAAAAACTAGAAAAGTATTGGTACAACACACTCATTGAATCATACAGCTCTTTACTATATTTTTACAATACCCACTATCTGGTTATTGTAGCCCACAGATAACAAATAGAAACATTCAAACTAGAGTCAAAAGATTCACTTAAATTTATATTCTCTTTTGGCCCATATAACTTTTATTTCACTAAATTCTAATTTCACCATTGGCCCCGTTTTAACTATATTTTATGGTTAAAATATCCATACAACGATAAGTATAGACAAATTATTTCACTCTAATATTACGCTCTAATTACAGAAACCTTTTAAAAACATCCATGGTTTCATAAAGTGACTAAAATATACACTCTAAAAGTAATTGACATTAAGATATATAATAACTTTCTCTATTTTAAAAGTAATCATATAAAATGTTTATCGCTACATAAAAACACCCAACTATATTATAATTAAGACCCAAGGATACCTATGTTATATAATAAAACAGCATTTTATAATTGTTCCTGATTTTTTTGATTTTATGTATATCATCAATTAGTGATTTATTGCTAAATTAGAGAGGCTTTAAATAGCCTTTGAATCCCCACATCTGGTATCTTGAAAAAGGCTGTCCAGCCGAAACATGTTGATACCAGAACACACCTGCACAGGATTTGAGAAGACAAAGTGAATACCAGCTATACCCAGTTGAAATATTCAAGTTCCCACTGAGCGGCATATATTTAACCGCAAAGATCACATTGATAACTAGAAATCCTTTTTCTACTTATCCTACAAACTTTCTACTTATCCCAACAACCACATTTCAGCACCCAGATTGGTCACTGACCGACATCTAAGAAACCTGGGAACAACAGACCGGAAAGGCACGCAAAAATTCCACATCAGGAGGTTATCCAACAACCATACCATCGTGATCGGTCACTGACCGACAGACAAGCCACAGAATAGAAAAACCGGAGATACTTAAAAAACATCAGCAAACGGTTAGCACTTAACCGCAACAAAGATCCCACCAAGAAACCCTTAAGAGCGCGATCGGTCACTGACCGACAAAGGATAAGGTAACTGAGCGGCCACGACAACTACCCAAACACTTATATAAAAGTGAATTTTCTCGCAGCAAACAGATAAGCCCACCTAATAAGAGGAAACCAAAGCGGCATTTATTTAACCGCCAGCAGCTCATATAGAACTGCCACCAGCTTGATCTTGAAACTTAATCAAAACACTGGCATAGCGGCGTTTATTTAACCGCAATTATCTCACAAAAGTGATATTAAACAGATACACTTCAAGGTACTAATTTGTATACTTATATTATAGTGTGATAAAAATCGCACCAACATACCTCTACATTTGATATATAGTTGCCTAAGATAAGATCTCAATTGTATAGCTGAACTTGAAACAAAGTATCCTATATGAACTATACAGCAACTATTGTTTTATCCACTATAAAATTGTATCTACAAACATTCTGTTAGAAATTACAACTTGTGATAAACCCAAAACTGTATAAATTATAAGATTTCAACGTTATTATTTTAATTTAATTTATTTTTTATATATTATGTACATTTTTATACATAGAGACACCGGTGTCATTTTTTAAACTTTGAAGGAATTGTAATAATTTTTGTTTAACTGTACTTTTAGCTTCACTACTATTGGGTAAATTTACCATAATCAAATAAAGGATCATATTTATTTCTTAAATAGTTTCGACATCGATTTTTTCCAAAAGAGAATATAAAATTAGGACTCATCAAAACATTAACATATATTGAGCCCACATATTATCACACATATTTACAGTAAGACACATTGGGAATAGCAACTTGTTTTGCGCCACCTACTACAACTAACTATAACCCCAGCCACACTGTGGCCCTCTCTGCACCAGTAGCGATGGTGCCGATCGCTGGTGGGTGGGAGCTTAGCAGGGAGGCGGCCCATCGCTACCCGACATCCGTTTCTTGTATGTGCAATGTGCACGCCGGGTGCCGGGAGTGTGCGGGGGAGCCTGTGGGGGCGTGTATGTGCGTGCCTGCAGCAACCACTACCACCAATGTCCCTGAATTGGAAGGAGGGAGAGGGAGGGGGGAAAAATAGAGATCAAAGGATCTGGGAGGGGGATTGGGGTATTGAGGGGGGGTCAGCTACACTATGGAAAAATCTATATTATATAAAAAAAAAATTGGAGGGGCAAGCTAGGTACTGGCAGACAGCTGTCAGTACCCAAGATGGTAGCAAACAGGTAGCGGGGGGAGGGTTAGAGAGCTGTTTGGGGGGGAATAGGGAGGTTGGGGGCTAAGGGGGGTCCATCACAGCTGAATAGATATTTAATTAAAAAAAAATGTTTTTAAAAAATGCCTTTTATTTTAGTACTGGCAGACTTTCTGCCAGTACTTAAGATGGCAGGGACAATTGTGGGGTGGGGGAGGGTAGAGAGCTGTTTGAGAGGGATCAGGGGGTGGGATGTGTCAGGTGGGAGGCTGATCTCTACACTAAAGCTAAAATGAACCCTACTAGCTACCTAATTAACCCCTTCACTGCTGGGCATAATACAAGTGTGGTGCGCAGCGCATTTAGCAGACTTCTAATTACCAAAATACAATGCCAAAGTTGTATATGTCTGCTATTTCTGAACAAAGGGAACCCCAGAGAAGCATTTACAACTATTTGTGCCATAATTGCACAAGCTGTTTGTAAATAATTTCAGTGTAAAACCTAAAGTTTGTGAAAAAGTGAACATTTTTTTATTTGATTGCATTTGGCGATGAAGTGGTGGCATGAAATATACCAAAAATGGGCCTAGATCAATACTTTGGGTTGTCATCTAAATAAAAATATATACATGTCAGGGGATATTCAGGGATTCCTGACAGATATCAGTGTTACAATGTAACTATCGCTAATTTTGAAAAAAAAGTGGTTTGGAAATAGCAAAGTGCTACTTGTATTTATTGCCCTATAAAAAAAAAGCAAAGAACATGTAAACATTGGGTATTTATAAACTCAGGACAAAATTTAGAAACTATTTAGCATGGTTGTTTTTTGGTGGTTGTAGATGTGTAACAGATTTTGGCGGTCAAAGTTAGAAAAATTGTGTTTTTTCCATTTTTTCATCATATTTTATACATTTTTTATAGTAAATTATATGATATGATGAAAATAATGGTATTTTTAGAAAGTCCATTTAATGGCGAGAATAACGGTATATAATATAAACACTGCAGGAATGTAAATATAGCCTTGGTCCCAAACGGTCAGAAAATGGAAAAGTGCTGTGGTCCTTAAGGGGTTATTCTATGTGAGAGAAAACTGGGTACTAATGGCACTACTAAAATAGTATAGTTAGGATTGCCTATCATACGCTGGATATAGTAATAAATAATCAATTAGATTCCAGATTCAATGAAATAAAGAAGGGCAAAGGTGCTGTGTACTATGTATGAACAGCTGTGAAGAAAATATCAATCCTAGGATTGATGGGTGGTACACCTGAATAGCACTCAAATCCTAAAAAGAGGGGTGGCTGCAAATTCGGTTCAGAACTAGAAAAAAGGAGCTATAAGCTAATAATTTTATTAAAATGTAACCTTTAGTTTAGAAATTAAAAATGGAATATATCCACAAACAAACAGACGCCTGGATTTAGAGTTTTGTTGGTAAAGTTTTTTTTTCCAGCGCACTCTTCAAACAACGCTGGTATTTAGAGTTGTCTGAGTGGCTGCGTTAGGCTCAGAAAAGGGAGCGTTGAGCCTAATTTAGCTCCACTTCAACCCTCAATACCAGCGTTGCTTACGGTAGGGGTAAGCTGGAAAAACGTGCATGATATCCCCATAGGAAAACAATGGGGCATTTTGGGCTGGAAAAAACCTGCAAAAAAGCAGCATTCAGCTCCTAACGCAGCCCCATTGTTTCCTATGGGGAAACACTCTCTAAGTCTACACCTAACACCCTAACATGAACCCCGAGTCTAAACACCCCAAACCTTACACTTATTAACCCCTAATCTGCCACCCCCACTATCACTGACACCTACATTATATTATTAACCCCTAATCTGCCGCTCCGGACACTGCCGCAACCTATATTATAGCTATGAACCCCTAATCTGCTGCCCCTAAAACCACCAACACCTATATTATATTTATTACCCCCTAATCTGCCCCCCCCCAGTCGCCGCTACCTAACTACACTTATTAACCCCTAATCTGCTGACTGGACCTTGCCGCCACTATAATAAATGTATTAACCCCTAAACCGCCACACTCCCGCCTCGCAAACACTATAATAAATAGTATTAACCCCTAATCTGCCCTTCCTAACATCGCCACCACCTACCTACAATTATTAACCCCTAATCTCCCACACACAACGTTGCTGCTACTATAATAAAGTTATTAACCCCTAAACCTAACTCTAACCCTAACACCCCCCTAAGTTAAATATAATTTTAATTAAACGAAATAATATTCCTATAATTAAATAAATTATTCCTATTTAAAACTAAATACTTACCTATAAAATAAACCCTAATATAGCTACAATATAACTAATAATTACATTGTAGCTATTTTAGGATTTATATTTATTTTACAGGCAACTTTGTATTTATTTTAACTAGGTACAATAGCTATTAAATAGTTAATAACTATTTAATAGCTACCTAGTTAAAATAACTACAAAACTAACTGTAAAATAAATCCTAACCTAATTTACAAATACACCTAACACGACACTATCATTAAATTAATTAAATAAATTACCTACAATTAGCTAAACTAAAATACAATTAAATAAACTATTCTATAATACAAAAACAAACAAACACTAAATTACAAAAAAAAAAAAAAAAAATTACAAGAAGATTAAACTAATTACACCTAATCTAAGCCCCCTAATAAAATAAAAAATCCCCCCAAAATAAAAAAATGACCTACCCTATTCTAAACTACAAAAGTAACCAGCTCTTTAACCAGCCCTTAAAAGGGCTTTTTGTGGGGCATTGCCCCAAAGTAATCAGCTCTTTTACCTGAAAATAAAAATACAAAACCCCCCCAACATTACAACCCACCACCCACATACCCCTACTCTAACCCACCCAAACCCCCCTTAAAAAAACCTATTGCTAACCCCCTGAAGATCATCCTACCTTGAGTCGTCTTCACCCAGCCGAGCCGAATTCTTCATCCAAGGTGCGCAGAGGAGGTCCTTCATCTGGTAGAAGTCTTCATCCAAGCGGGGCAAGAAGAGGTCCTCCATCCGGTAGAAGTCTTCATCCAGGCGGCGTCGTCAATCTTCATCCATCCGGAGCGGAGCCATCTTCAAAGGAGCCGACGCGGAGCCGTCCTCTTCAACCGATGACTTCCCGACGAATGAAGGTTCCTTTAAGGGACATCATCCAAGATGGTGTCCCTTCAATTCTGATTGGCTGATAGGATTCTATCAGCCAATCGGAATTAAGGTAGAAAAAATCTGATTGACTGATGCAATCAGCGAATCAGATTGAAGTTCAATCCGATTGGCTGATACAATCAACCAATCGTATTGAGCTTGCATTCTATTGGCTGATCGGAACAGCCAATAGAATGCGAGCTTAATATGATTGGCTGATTGGATCAGCCAATCGGATTGAACTTCAATCTGATTGCCAGATTGCATCAGCCAATCAGATTTTTTCTACCTTAATTCCGATTGGCTGATAGAATCCTATCAGCCAATCGGAATTGAAGGGACACCATCTTGGATGATGTCCCTTAAAGGAACCTTCATTCGTCGGGAAGTCGTCGGTTGAAGAGGATGGCTCCGCGTCGGCTCCTTTGAAGATGGCTCCGCTCCACTCTGGATGGATGAAGACTGAAGACGCCGCCTGGATGAAGACTTCTACCGGATGAAGGACCTCCTCTGAGCACCATGAAGAATTCGACTCGGCTGGGTGAAGATGACTCAAGGTAGGATGATCTTCAGGGGGTTAGCGAGGGGGGTTTGGGTGGGTTAGAGTAGGGGTATGTGGGTGGTGGGTTGTAATGTTGGGGGGGTATTGTATTTTTATTTTTAGGTAAAAGAGCTGATTACTTTGTGGCAATGCCTCGCAAAAAGCCCTTTTAAGGGCTGGTAAAAGAGCTGGTTACTTTTGTAGTTTAGAATAGGGTAGGTCATTTTTTTATTTTGGGGGGATTTTTTATTTTATTAGTGGGGCTTAGATTAGGTGTAATTAGTTTAAACTTCTTGTAATTTTTTTTTATTTTTTGTAATTTAGTGTTTTTTTTTTTTGCATTATAGATTAGTTTATTTAATTGTATTTTAGTTTAGCTAATTGTAGGTAATTTATTTAATTAATTTAATGATAGTGTAGTGTTAGGTGTATTTGTAACTTAGGTTAGGATTTATTTTACAGTTAATTTTTTAGTTATTTTAACTAGGTAGATATTAAAGAGTTATTAACTATTTAATAGCTATTGTACCTAGTTAAAATAAATACAAAGTTGCCTGTAAAATAAATATAAATCCTAAAATAGCTACAATGTAATTATTAGTTATATTGTAGCTATATTAGGGTTTATTTTATAGGTAAGTATTTAGTTTTAAATAGGAATAATTTATTTAATTATAGGAATATTATTTTGTTTAATTAAAATTATATTTAATTTAGGGGGGTGTTAGGGTAAGGGTTAGCATTAGGTTTAGGGGTTAATAACTTTATTATAGTAGCGGACGACATTGCAGGCGGGAGATTAGGGGTTAATAATTGTAGGTAGGTGGCGGCGATGTTAGGGAGGGCAGATTAGGGGTTAATACTATTTATTATAGTGATTGCGAGGCGGAGTGCGGCGGTTTAGGGGTTAATACATTTATTATAGTGGCGGCGAGGTCTGGTTGGCAGATTAGGGGTTAATAAGTGTAGTTAGGTAGCAGCGACGTTGGGGGCGGCAGATTAGGGGTTAATAAATATAATGTAGGTGTCGGCGATGTTAGGGGCCGCAGATTAGGGGTTCATAGGTATAATGTAGGTGGCGGCGATGTCCGGTCGGCAGATTATGTTCCCGCGTTAGAACATAAAGCTCTTAACTACTGACTTTTTTTGTCGATAGGAGTCTTGTTGGTAGAGGGTCTACCGCTCACTTCTTCCAAAACTCCAAATACTGGCGTTAGGAAAATCCCATTGAAAAGATAGGATACACAATTGGCGTAAGGGGATCTGCGTTAGCCTGGAGTCGTGGTAAGGAAGTGAGCATTAGACCCTTTCCTGCCTGACTCTAAATACCAGCGGGCAGCCAAAAGCAGCGTTAGGACCCCTTAATGCTGCTTTTGACGGCTAACGCCAAACTCTAAATCTAGGCGATAGACTTTAAAAACACAGGGAGGTAGTTGAGCTATAAGTTTAGTGTGATGTATATAAATATCAAAGTGATATTTGTATGTGGTTATATCAAAAAGCCTAGGTTGTATGGATCCAAAGTTTAGGATTGTATCAGCCTATAATAGTATAAAAATATAGGGATAAAGTCTACTGAGAGACTCCCAAGTTAAGTGTGTTATTGAGTCAACTTAGATTGTGACCTAAAGGTATGTTATATAGTTAGTGCATACCGTTATATTTATAGTTGTTAACTAGTATATCGAGTCAACTTAGATTATGACCCAAAGGTGGGTTATATGGTTAGTGCATACAGTTATATTTATTGTTATTGACTAGTATACCATATAGTCTTTCCAAAGTGTGTCTCCTAACTGAAGTAGTTATCATGAGTAGGGATCTTGAATACTGCAGCCTGACCCGGACCCCTTTAACTGTAACTCTAATAATGTGTCTTATAATAAAGACTCCTTCTTAGCTGACAATTTGCCTTAAATACTGTTGAGGTCAAAGTTCTATTACGGATAGAGGCACTGTTTACGTGAAAGATAGGTACTGATTGGCTAAAGGTTTAGAAATTATAGCACAGTGTTGCAAGGCTAATAATCCTGGACATGCCTATAACTATTATTGTCAAGCTTGTCTCTTCTATATAACATAAGAAGGGTTCAATTATTGCTATTAATAGTTACTAGTAAATAGTAATATGTTGCCACCAACTTTCTAATATTGCAACATCAATTGCATACACCTCTAGGAAATATAAATAGTTAACGGTACCGATGTTCAGCGTCTCTATCAAGTTCTTATTTAAAGTTAAAATGCAACAATATAAATGACTCAGCAGAGATTGTTATGTTCAAAGCACTAACGGTACATTATGGAATAAATAAGCTGTTATACTTAACTACAACACATAAATACTGAGGTTCAAAGTAGATTTTGTTGTGCGTGCAAGAAATCGGAACAGCTGAACTGAAATATTTTGTGCCGTATTTTGATCTACTAGGTGTAACAGTTAAAGTAGCAAAGTGCTCAAGTAATGTTATGTGTCAGATCACTGACCACGAAATATCGGATCTATATAGAGATATTAATTTAACAACCACATACAAATGAAAACTCAACAGCTAAATAGCCCTGCAAGTTAAAAAAATGCTGAAGGCATTTACAACAAGTAGTTCCCTAACATGTTTTGCCACATACGTGGCTTTCTCAAAGGGTCAGAAAAATAGCCTTGGTCCCAAACGGTCAGAAAATGGAAAAGTGCTGTGTTCCTTAAGGGGTTATTCTATGTGAGTGAACAACACTGGAATGTGAAATATTCATATTTTCATGTCAGGTTAGCGATTAGGTTTGCGCTATATTGTTTTTTTAATCTACTTTTATGGGGGAATACGTTAGCGTGCACGCAATATTCTAACTTCAGAGTTTTGTGCTCATTGGATTAGCGCAAGAACAAAAACAGTTTACTTTCAACTCATAATATGAATGATTATGTAACTCATCGAGTGCAAAAAGCTCACTCCTAGTGCAGTTAATGCTTGAGCTGGAGCGTTAACTAGAGTTCCACTCGTAATCTGGAACATAGTGTTTAATGCAACTTTAATTTTTGCCCTAACCCTTTACGTGAGGTCTTCAGATTTATTTTGCACTTTTGCAGTTCTGTTTACTTTAAACTTGTAATATCACGCGCGTAACCCTTAAAGGGACACTTAACCCAATTTTTTTCTTACGTGATTCAGATAGTGCATGCAATTTTAAGCAACTTTCTAATTTAAACCTATTATCAATTTTTCTTTGTTCTCTTGCTATTTTTATTTGAAAAAGAATGCACCTAAGCTTTTTTTGGGTTCAGAACTCTGGATAGCATTTTTTTATTGGTGGATGAATTTATCCACCAATCAGCAAGGACAACCCAGGTTGTTCACCAAAAATGGGCCGGCATCTAAACTTATATTCTTGCATTTCAAATAAAGATTCCAAGAGAATGAAGAAAATTTGATAATGGGAGTAAATTAGAAAGTTGCTTACAATTTCATGCTCTATCTGAATCACGAAAGAAAAAATTTGGGTTCAGTGTCCCTTTAAAAGGTAAATTTCAGTTCTTATATAGTTTAAGCAGATATGACATTGCCAAAAATAAAAGTTTAAATTGATGTTCAATGCAATGTACAAATTTATGGCTAGATGACGAGTCTTGCGTTATGAGTAAAAAAGCAGCGTTAAGCCTCATAACGCTAGTTTTTTACTACCGCTGGTATTACGAGTCTTGCAGATTTAAGGGCATCGCACACTTTTTTGGCCTTACCGCAAATCAATTTACGCAATTTGCGTATAGTCTATTTTCAATGGGACTTTCATAGCGCTGGTATTACAAGCTTGTCCTGGGAGGCCAAAAAGTGAGCGGTACACCCTATCCCGTCAAGATTCGTAACGCATTCTAAAGTCAGTAGTTATGAGTTTTACACTACAAAGCTGTAGCATAAAACTCATAACTAAAGTGCTAAAAAGTAAACTAACACCCATAAACTACCTGTTAACCCCTAAACTGAGGCCCTCCCGCATCGCAAACACTAAAATTAAATTAATAACCCCTAATCTGCCGCTCCGGACATCACTGCCACTATAATAAGCATATTAACCCCTAAACCACCACCTCGCAAACATTAGTTAAATATTATTAACCCCTAATCTGCTGTCCCTAACATCACTGCCACTATATTAAATTTATTAACCCCTAAATCTAAGTCTAACCCAAACCCTAACACCCCCTAACTTAAATATAATTAAATAAATCTAAATAAAACCTACAATTAATAACTAAATAATTTCTATTTAAAACTAAATACTTACCTGTAAAATAAACCCTAAGCTAGCTACAATATAACTAATAGTTACATTGTATCTATCTTAGGGTTTATTTTTATTTTACAGGCAAGTTTGTATTTATTTTAACTAGGTAGAATAGTTGCTAAATAGTTATTAACTATTTAATAACTACCTAGCTAAAATAAATACAAATTGACATGTAAAATAAACCTAACCTAAGTTACACTAACACCTAACACTACACTACAATTAAATAAATGACCTAAATTAAATACAATTCAATAAATTAAATACGATTAGCTAAATTACCAAAAAAACCACACTAAATTACACAAAATAAAAAACAAATTTCAAGATATTTTAACTAATTACACCTAATCTAATAGCCCTATCAAAATAAAAAAGCCCCCCAAAATAAAAAAAACCCCTAGCCTAAACTAAACTGCCAATAGCCCTTAAAAAGGCATTGTCCCAAAGAAATAAGCTCTTTTACCTGTAAAAAAAAAAATACAAACAACCCCCCCAACAGTAAAACCTACCACCCACACAACCAACCCCCCCAAATAAAACCCTAACTAAAAAAACCTAAGCTCCCCATTTCCCTGAAAAGGGCATTTGGATGGGCATTGCCCTTAAAAGGGCATTTAGCTCTATTGCAGCCCAAACCCATAATCTAAAAATAAAACCCACCCAATACACCCTTAAAACATCCTAACACTAACCCCCGAAGATCCACTTACAGGTTTGAAGAGCCGACATCCATCCTCAATGAAGCCGGGAGAAGTCTTTATCCAAGTGGCAAGATGTCCTCAACGAACCCGGCATAAGTGGTCCTCCAGACAGGCAGAAGTCTTCACCCAGAAGGCATCTTCTATCTTCATCCTTCCGACGCGAAGCGGCTCCATCTTCAAGACATCCGGCGAGGAGCATCCTCTTCAATCAACGGCTTCTTCTGCAATGAAGGTTCCTTTAAATGACGTTATCCAAGATGACGTCCCTTAGATTCCAATTGGCTGATAGAATTCTATCAGCCAATCGAAATTAAGGTTGAAAAAATCCTATTGGCTGATGCATTTAGCCAATAGGATTGAACTTCAATCCTATTGGCTGATCCAACCAGCTAAAAGTATTGAGCTCACATTCTATTGGCTGTTCCAATCAGCCAATAGAATGCAAGCTCAATCCTATTGGCAATGCCCAGCCAAATGCCCTTTTCAGAGCAATGGGGAGCTTAGTTTTTTTTTTTATTTTGATAGGGCAATTAGATTAGGTGTAATTAGTTTTAATATCTTGTAATTTGTTTTTTATTTTGTCTAATTTAGTGTTTGTTTTTTTGTAATTTAGCTAATTGTATTTAATTTATTTAATTGTATTTAATTTAGGTAATGTATTTAATTATGGTGTCGTGTTAGGTGTTAGTGTAACTTAGGTTAGGTTTATTTTACTGGTCAATTTGTATTTATTTTAGCTAGGTAGTTATTAAATAGTTAATAACTATTTAGTAACTATTCTACCTAGTTAAAATAAATACAAACTTGCCTGTAAAATAAAAATAAACCCTAAGATAGATAGAATGTAACTATTAGTTATATTGTAGCTATCTTAGGGTTTATTTTACAGGTACATATTTAGTTTTAAATAGCAATTATTTAGTTATTAATTGCAGGTTTTATTTAGATTTATTTTAATTATATTTAAGTTAGGGGTGTTAGGGTTAGGGTTAGACTTAGATTTAGGGGTTAATAAATGTAATATAGTGGCGGCGACGTTGAGGGCGGTAGATTAGGGGTTAATAAATGTAGGTAGGTGGCGGCAACGTTAGGGACAGCAGATTAGGGGTTAATAATATTTAACTAGTGTTTGCTAGGCGGGAGTGCGGCGGTTTTAGGTGTTAATATGTTTATTATAGTGGTGGTGTTGTTGGGGGCGGCAGATGAGGGTTTAATAAGTGTAGGTAGGTTGCAGCGACATTGGGGGAGGGAGATTAGGGGTTATTAAATTTAATGTAGGTGTCGGCGATGTTGGGACAGCAGATTAGGAGTTAATAAGTATAATGTAAGTGTTGGCGATGTTGGGGCAGCAGGTTAGGGGTTAATAAGTATAATGTAGGTGTCGGCGATGTCCGGAGCGGCAGATTAGGGGTTAATAAGTATAATGTAGGTGTCGGCGATGTGCGGAGTGGCAGATTAGGGGTTAATAAGTATAATGTAAGTGTCGGCGATGTCCGGAGCGGCAGATTAGGGGTTAATAAGTGTAGGGTGTTAGATGTAAACATAAAATGTGTTTCCCCATAGGAATCAATGGGGCTGTGTTACGGAGCTTTACACTTCTTTATTGCAGGTGTTAGACTTTTTCTCAGCCAGCCCTACCCATTGATGTCTATGGGGAAATCGTGCACGAGCATGTATAACCAGCTCAACGCTGACTTAAGCAGCGCTGGTATTGGAGTGCGGTATGGAGCACAATTTTGCTCTACGCTCACTTCTTGCCTTTTAACGCCGGGTTTAGAAAAACCTGTAATACCAGCGCTGTAGGAAGGTGAGCAGTGACAATAATTTGCAAGTTAGCACCGCACCCTTCTTACCGCAAAACTCGTAATCTAGCCGTTAATTTCTAATGTTTACTCTCCCTTTAAGTTATAGGTAGTTATTATTTGTTGAAATATCTGTTTCATGGCAAATGGACAAAATAAGAAACTGTATAAAATACATACCAGATGAATAAATGTATTTTAGGATAGATGGCTTAAGGAGACAGATCTGTCATCACAGACCTCAAAGTCACATTTTCACTTTCTTATTCATAGTACACCTGTGCCTAATCTAAGAAAAATACTTGCTAGTGCTGAGGTAAGGTCAGAAATCCTTCTTGAAGCAAGTTAAATAATGAACTATCTTGAACTTATATTGCTCCCGTGGTTGTAAATATTTAGTTTGTATCAGCGTTTAGAATGTTAAAGTGCTGTGAATGAACAAAGCTGTGTTTATGTAAATAACAAAGATAATTTCATCCAAATAAAAAAGTATTGCAGAAAAGAAAAATAATAGCCTTGATATATACATTTTATGTCATAATATATTTGCAGGAATTGTTTAACAATTAGTGTACTAAGTAGATAATCACTAAGGGCCTAATTCTCCAAATCTCTCTGACTTGGAGAGAAATGATCAACTTATTTTATTGAGCACTATATTGTAATTATCCAATTGTCTTTAAAGGGACATCTTAAGCGGTTTAACACTATGAAAGTTTGTTTCCACTCTCTTTGAGGTACAAAGAAGATCTTCTCATAACAATCCATCTACATTCACTATAATACTCTGTGTTGTATAGTATCGTTTTTTATAACTCACATTAACACTGTCTGATAAAAAATATTAATAAATGTTACTGTATTAAAAAGTTATAAGGGGTCAAAGTTATAACATGTCAGGTGTTAAAAAAAAAAACTTCCTGAAAGCGCTTTTACATAGAAATCCATTGGGAAAAATATATTAATATTTCTATCTCTTAAAATATATATGTATACAAATGTATATATGAATATACATATATACACATATAAATTCATAAATATATATGTATACATTTGTATACATATATATTTATGTATTGTTGCGATCTGGTGTTACGCAAGCTGTGGTTGTGTGGCTGTTGGCATTAAAATTATGCTCTATTGCCTGGTTTCTCAACAGCCGGGCCGTGGTCCAGTACCGGGCCGTGATAGCCCTGCTGGTGGGCCCTGACCTGTCATGCCCCCACTGCACACTCACCCCACTGCACACCAGGGGCAGACTGAGACCAATCAAGGCCCCAGGAAAACTGTCTCACACTGACCCAAATGTATTCAAATTTATGCAAATGAACATGGTAGCCTCCCTGCCCTAATCCCAACAGGCCCATCAACCTCCAGAGCCAGGACCCCCAACATTAATGGCCAAAGAAAGGGCCCCCAACTTCCAGGGCCAGACCTCACACTCCATGGCCCTCACAGTGACAGACCCTCGGCAGGACCCCCCACACTCCAGGGCCCCCACTAAACCCACACTTAACTGCTTAGTTACTGATAGGGCAAATCCCTGCTGCTTAATATATATATATATATATATATATATATATATATACTGACCATATTGCCGCTTTAAGAAGGAACACATATGAAAAATACATATGTGAGGGTTCTTATACAAAACATTTCTTTAAACAGCCCTGACACATGTATTTTTCATATGTGTCCCTTTTTAAAGCTGCAATATGGTCAGCCTATATATATATATATATATATATATATATATATATATATATATATATATATATATGTATATATAATCTACCAGGCCCTGGACATGTCCAGCTAAGATTGTGCTTTTTCTGCACTAATGTTATTGCGAACTCATGAAACAATAACTTTCAACCCGTAATCTTGCACTCAGTACTCCTCACATAAAAAAACAAACAGAGCACTCCGTATGTAATCTAGCCCACAGTGATTAATGAATAGGCAGTTCTTCTTGTTATGGGGCAGGGTCACACGATACATAATATTTCCATTTCACTGTTATTTGCACTTTGTCTGATGAAGCACTGATATCCCTAAAATGTCACTATCATGTTTGTTGAATAAAGCACTTTGAAATCCATAGGGCAAGATTACAAGTCGCGCAGCAAATAATTTTGGAGAACACAGCACACGTTTTGTCTTTTTTTGCATTTGGGTTTGCGCAGCTATTACAAGTTAGAAAATAACTTATTTTGCACATGCGTTAAGCAGTGTAATGCAAACAGCCAAATCACGTGCGAGTTCACGTGGAGAAGACAAATAGGAAAAAACACACAAAAACCATAATATATTGCGCAAAGCTCTTGACGTATTCTCATTGAAAAGTGCACATGAAAATGCTAATATTTTATATTATATATATTTTTGCAACGGAATATGTTATATTTATTTCTAAATAAATATTTCTCTACATATCTAATGATTTTTGGACTGATATATCTATTTATAGCGAGATATGTATATGAATAAAGATATACAGTATATATGTCTAGATATCTCAAGATATATATATATAAATATCGCTTTGAAAATCCCTCTGAGATATTGTTTAATGTAAGATTGTAATGTAAAATATTTTCATTATCTCCCTAGATAAACATATCTCTATACATATAAATCCATGTTTCTCTATGTTAATTTAAAATCTGTGCTTCTACTTTTTTTTCTAACACCCCAGATCTCATATCTTTAATCCCTTATAACTTTTGTGTGCAATATTTTTTTAAAACATTTTTATTAGACAGTTTTAATGTGAGTGTAACTGTACTTTGTAATGTACTTTTTGAAGTGTTTCGTGAAACTTTAATGTTGTGCAAACCATTAACTACAGCTCTTCGAGCTGGAAAAGGATTGTTGTGTAAAAAGTGAATGCGCGCGCAATTGTTTAAAACTTGTAATGGCTGTAATGATTGTGAAAAGACCATATCGGGAGCGAAAAACTCAATGAGCAAATTGTAAACTTGCCCATCGAGTGCCAGCCAGTTTGTCTCATGTTTATTGGATTTCTTGCACCCCTGTTGTTTACATTTGGGCAGTCAAAGTCCACTTTACACACACACACACACACATATATATATATATATATATACATAATGTATATATATATATATGTATATATATATACATATATATATATACATATGTTTGTGTGTGTTTTTACAGTGGGGAAAAAAAGTATTTAGTCAGGCACCAATTGTGCAAGTTCTCCCACTTAAGAAGATGAGAGAGGCCTGTAATTTTCATCATAGGTATACCTCAACTATGAGAGACAAAATGTGGAAACAAATCCAGACAATCACATTGTCTGATTTGGAAAGAATTTATTTGCAAATTATGGTGGAAAATAAGTATTTGGTCACCTACAAACAAGCAAGATTTCTGGCTCTCACAAACCTGTATCTTCTTCTTTAAGAGGCTCCTCTGTCCTCCACTCATTACCTGTATTAATGGTACCTGTTTGAACTTGTTATCAGTATAAAAGACACCTGTCCACAACCTCAAACAGTCACACTCCAAACTCCACTATGGTGAAGACCAAAGAGCTGTCGAAGGACACCAGAAACAAAATTGTAGCCCTGCACCAGGCAGGGAAGACTGAATCTGCAATAGGCAAGCAGCTTGGTGTGAAGAAATCAACTGTGGGAGCAATAATTAGAAAATGGAACACATACAAGACCACTGATAATCTCCCTCGATCTGGGGCTCCACGCAAGATCTCACCCCATGGGGTCAAAATGATCACAAGAACGGTGAGCAAATATCCCAGAACCACATGGGGGGACCTAGTGAATGACCTGCAGAGAGCTGGACCAACGTAACAGAGGCTACCATCAGTAACACACTACGCTGCCAGGGACTCAGATCCTGCAGTGCCAGACGTGTCCCCCTGCTTAAGCCAATACATGTCCGGGCCCGTCTGAAGTATGCTAGAGAGCATTTGGATGATCCAGAAGCGGATTGGGAGAATGTCATATGGTCAGATGAAACCAAAGTAGAACTGTTTGGTAGAAACACAACTTGTCGTGTTTGGAGGAGAGAGAACACCATACCTACTGTGAAGCATGGGGGTGGCAACATTATGCTTTGGGGCTGTTTCTCTGCAAAGGGAACAGGACAACTGATCCGTGTACATGAAATAATGAATGGGGCCATGTATCGTGAGATTTTGAGTGCAAACCTCCTTCCATCAGCAAGGGCATTGAAGATGAAATGTGGCTGGGTCTTTCAGCATGACAATGATCCCAAACACACCGCCCGGGCAATGAAGGAGTGGCTTCGTAAGAAGCATTTCAAGGTCCTGGAGTGGCCTAGCCAGTCTCCAGATCTCAACCCCATAGAAATCCTTTGGAGGGAGTTGAAAGTCCGTGTTGCCCAGCGACAGCCCCAAAACATCACTGCTCTAGAGGAGATCTGCATGCAGGAATGGGCCAACATACCAGCAACAGTGTGTGACAACCTTGTGAAGACTTACAGAAAACGTTTGACCTCTGTCATTGCCAACAAAGGATATATAATAAAGTATTGAGATGAACTTTTGATATTGACCAAATATTTATTTTCCACCATAATGTGCAAATAAATTATTTCCAAATCAGACAATGTGATTGTCTGGATTAGTTTCCACATTTTGTCTCTCATAGTTGAGGTATACCTATGATGAAAATTACAGGCCTCTCTCATCTTCTTAAGTGGGAGAACTGGCTGACTAAATACTTTTTTTCCCCACTGTATGAACCATAAAGTTTAACATGCCTTAAAAATTGGCATCAATCAGGGTGCACTAACATCGTGACTGCGCTAACTTCTCCCCATAGACTTCTATGGGGTGTTCTGCAAAAAAAACTAACAGTTATCGCTTGCTCACTAACCCAACACTACTTTAGACCAACTGCTCTAAACCCAAGTAAGAACTCATTTACATTCTTCATACTAGCTATTCAAAACACAATAAAACATATAAAACGTTACAAATTATATAGCATTTTTAAAAGTAGTTGAGTGGGAAGGGCTCAAAAGTGTATATATATATATATATATATATATATATATATATGTGTGTATGTATATACATTTTTATACATCTAAACATAAATACACATGTTTAGACACACACACACACACATATATATATATATATATATATATATATATCCTATAATATAAAAGGCCAAGTGTGTATTTCTGAAGCTGTTATGCGTAGTAGAGACTGCGCGAGGTCAAACACACCTGGCCTTCAACAGAGTCTAGACTGACCTGGCATCGACCAGGGGTAAGGGGGGCATGATGTGGGCAGGGCTGGGTGTGACACGGACGGGCCAGGTGTGATGCGGACTGGGCCGGATGTGACACAGGCGGGGCTGGGCGGGACCGGGTGGACACGAGAGAGCTCAAAAGAGTGGAGATAGAGAGAGAGCAAAAGAGGGGGAGAGAGACAGCAAAAGAGAGGGGGAGGGAGAGCAAAAGAGAGGGAGAGAGACAGCAAAAAGAGAGGGTGAGAAAGGGGAGAGAGCAAAAGAGAGGGGAGAGAGAGCAAAAGAGGGGAGTAAGAGACAGAGAGAGCACAAAAGAGAGGTGGGGAAAGAGGGGGAAGAGAGAGCAAAAGAGAGGGGGAAAAGAGAGAGCAAAAGAGCGGGGGAGAGAGAGAGAGCAAAAGATAGGGGGGAGAGTGCAAAAGAGGGGGAGAGAGAGCGCAAAAGAGAGAGGGTAGTAAGAGAGAGAGCAAAAGAGAAGGGGAGAGAGAGAGCAAAAGAGAGGGGGAGAGAGAGAGCAAAAGAGAGGGAGAGAGAGCAAAATAGAGGGGCGAGATAGTAAAAGAGGGGGGAATAGAGAGAGAAAAACAGAGGGAGAGAGACAGCAAAAGAGAGGGGGAGAGAGAGCAAAAGAGGGGGGAGAGAGAGCAAGAGAGGGGGAGAGAGAGCAAAAGAGGGGGAGAGAGAGAGCAAAAGAGGGGGAGAGAGAGAGAGCAAACGAGGGGGGATAGAGACAACAAAAGAGAGGGAGAGAGACAGCAAAAGCGAAGGGGAGAGAGAACAAAAGAGAGGAGGAGAGAGAGCAAAAGAGAGGAAGGAGAGCGCAAAAGAGAGGGGGAGAGCACAAAAGAGAGGGGAAGAGAGAGCACAAAAGAGAGGGGGGAGAGCAAAATAGAGAGGAGAGAGAGCAAAAGAGAGGGTGAGAAACGGGAGAGAGAGAGCAAAAGAGAAGGTGAGAAAGGGGAGAGAGAGAGAAAAAGAGACGGGGAGAGCGCAAAAGAGATGGGGGTGAGCGCAGAAGAGAGGGAGGAAAATAGAGGAGGGAGAGAGAAAAAAAGAGATTGAGGATAAGAGGGGGGAGAGAGAGAGCAAAAGAGAGGGGGGAGAGAGAGAGCAAAAGAGAGGGGAGAGAGAGCAAAAGAGAGGATGAGAAAGGGGAGCGAGAGAGAGCAAAAGAGAGGGTGAGAAAGGGGAGAGAGCAAAAGAGAGGGGGGAGAGTGCAAAAGAGGGGAGAGAGAGAGCGTGGAAAAGAGAGGGGGGAGAGAGAGAGCAAAAGAGAGGGGTAGAGAGCAAAAGAGGAGGAGAGAGAGAGCAAAAGAGAGGGGACAGAGAGCGCAAAAGCAAGTGGGGAAAGAGGGGGGGAAGAGGGCATAAGAGAGGGGGATAGAGAGAGCAAAAGAGAGCGGGAGAGAAGGAGGAAAAGAGAGGGGGAGAGAGAGAGTAAAAGAGGGTAGGGAGAGAGAGCGACAAAATAGAGTGAGGGGGAGAGAGAGCAGAAGAGAGGGGGAGAGAGAGCAGAAGAGAGGGGGAAAGAAAGAGCAAAAGAGAGGGGGAGAGAGAAAAATAGAGGGGGGATAGAGAGAGAGCAAGGGGTGGAACTGTTGTATTGCAAAAAATGGCCTGTGTACACGGGCTTTAGGGCTAGTATATACATATATATATATATATATATATATATATATATATATATATACACACACACATATTCACACATACACATATTTAAACATTGCTCTAGAGCACAGCTATTTATTTTTAACTTGTAATATATCCGCTAGTCAGCATCAGAATAAAAGATTAGTACAAATAATCTTTTTTTTCATTTGACAAGCAATTAATATATTTATAGTACTCTAAATATCTTATATATAAGTATAAATGTCATGATAAAGAAATAAAATTGAATCTAATAAAAATGTATCACAATCCTAGAATGTATATAAATACATATAAAGATAATTATAGATATCCCCTGTATGCTTAAGTAAAAAAAATACTTATTTAATATATAAAAGTGAAGATACATATGTAATGCACAATTCTACAAGGAGTAGGAACATAGTAGTCTCTCTCCTGACCATTTTTTAACTTGCATCAGCATTTCTCCTGTACTTTCCACACGTATTAGTTATTTACTGTTAATGCTAACCTGCATTTGGCTGACAAATGGTGTCGTTGTAGTAATAGCCTTACTTATTAATAGGTGTAATTATTGGTTGATACATATTGTCAATACTATTTTTTGGGGCTTAAATAAGCTATGTACCAGCTAGTAATCTTTTGATGTAAATATCCAATATTATTTTACTTTGGCTAAACATTTAAGTATGCTAATGGATATCTACTAGCTTGGACGATCTGCCCTTCTGGGTTTTATTCCCCAGTACTTAATTGACTAGTTACCAATACTCACTAACCGGTTTTCTGGCTGTAATAACTACTTTCTGCTATTTACCTGCATCTAAGGTGCATACAGTTTACGGTGTGCTTCAACACCGGATTGCCTTCTACTATCAAATATCAACCTGGCAAAGCTATAGTATGACATTGACATCCCTATATTAAGGGGGAATAATAAAATTTCTGTCACATGATTCACACGACACTATTGTGTCACTTGTGGATGCTAGTATTTACTGAATAGGCGCAGCAATCAGTTCTAGTTGTAATATTAAACCATCCCATTATTGCAACTGGCCACCGTATCCGTAGCTCCTCTGAATAAAATTACGGCACCCCTTGACACATTGTACTAGCAGTCTCACTACATTACACTGTTATATTATCCCCAAACTTGGGGTTCTATTCTGTTCTCCCTGGCGATATTGTTCAATGCTCTTACTCCAGTATCACACTTTCGGGCTATAATAATTGACGCACCGTGGGGCAATCTATTATTCTGCATCGCCTAACATACCTAGGCAATTCTGATGCTGGGGTTTCTGAACCAAACTGTATTGGGCACACTAACCATACCACTGTGAAGTTCCTTTACACATATATACTTATGGTAATAACATAATTCAGTCTATTCAGGCACTATATCAAATTTGGTATTTGATATATTCCTCACTACGGAATATAATCAGGTAGTGTTACACCCTATAGCAGGAGCGATTTGGTACCTATTTGGTACCTATTGACAGTCCATGTAATGTAGTAGTGTATGTGTCAGTGCTATTTCCTTTGCACATGGTTAACCTGTGACCAATACTTACACCTTACCTGTTTACAGTAAATACATGATTTAGAAGTATAGGTGGACGTGCCCTTGTGTTTTTATGTTATTATTTCTTTTTATTAGATTTCATTAATAAAAGTTAAGTTTTAACCCCTCCACTCCGGAAGCTCTTTTTGTTATATTTCTCCATTAATGATATCATACTCTTTTTTGTTTCATGTTGTTGAGTGCAATTTTCTTGTCATAAGCCCCTAAGCACCATTTTAGTTGTTGGCAAGCAGGCTGCAAGGGTTTCTTCTCTGCAGCTTTATACTATACTTTGGAAGGAGGTGCACTGACTGGTGAACTGGTCACCTACTATGAGAGGCCTAAAAAGCAGTCAGAATACATGTTTATTGTATACATATGTGTTCAGCTGCCTTTATAAAGTATTTGTATTACTATAACTTGTACATTTAAAAATATACTTTCCAGAAAACATGGCAGCTTGTTAGCACAGAATATCATATGTTATCCTCTTTTGAAAGATGTTTATTGTTTACAATCTATATCACTATTTCACAGGGCATTATTATTTTTCCTCATCTACAGTTTTTTGTTTTTGTACATTAATCTCTTTATACATTATGATCTCAGTGGCAGCGATTTCAGCTATATATTTCTTTCCATATTATGTAGAAAAGAAAGTTACATGTTTTTTTATGTGATTATGTTATTAAAATAATAAATTAAATGACTTGCATTTCATGTTACCCATTCAGCAGAATAGTACATTGCTTGCCAAATGGTATATTAAAAATATAACAAAGAGCCTTCTTAAAGTAATATAAGATGATCTTATTTAATATGTTCAATGACTGTGAACTTAATTTCAAAGCTTTGCTTGGAATTTTAATGTCTGGACAACATAAAATCAAACTTTAGAAAATGCAAGCTTTGTGTTTGAGCATTTAGATATAAGAGGGAATCATCAGTTTTAAACTAACAATACCATAAATAAGGCATTGATGGAATATTATTATCAGTGCTCTCTTAGATAAAAAACAATCAATGCAAGATTACACATATTCCTATTTGTATATTACTAATGATCGTGTTATCAGAATAGCAAAAGTCTGTTTATTATAGGGTAGATTACGAGTAGAGCACAATTTAGCACTCCTGATTGCATGTAAACTACGCTAGATGGAGGTTTTTTGCGTGTGTCGGGTTGCGATTGTATTACAAGTTGAAAGTAAAAATGTGGGCGCCAAAAACAGCGTTAGCTTCTTCTCCCATAGACATCAATGGAGCACGAAACCGTAACACCCATACTTGTGTGCTAACCCGATCGCGTATATTTAAGAGTGCCAAACCCGGCATGAAATATGAATATTTCCCATTCCAATGTTCTTTACTTACAGGAAAATATAATTTTGTATTGTAAATACATACACACAAACACACACACACACATATATATATATATATATATATATACAGTGTGTGTATATATATATATATATATATATATATATATATATATATATGACTATACCTGAATATCTATTTCTTTAGATATATGTAAAGGTATGTATTTCACATGAACAGTATCAGATATATATATATATATATATATATATATATATACTGTATATATATATTTTTTAATTATTTAATAATAAATGTACATTATTTTTTAATATTTAATATTTCAATAACACATCTTAAGATTACTAAGTTTTCATGTGTGCAATGTATGTATACATATCTATGTATGTATGTATGTGTGCAGGGTTTTTTGCTTATATTTTAATACAATGGCCTCTAGTTATCAAGCCGTCAACCGCAAATATGCTGTAATTCCGCAGCGTATTTGTGGCGAGGATGATTCGCCTTAGTTATCAAGCCCTACTGCCTGGCAAAAGTAAAATCTAGTGACGTAAGCTTCGATCCGCCGGACTCAGTCCGACGCAGATCGATGCTTACGTCACTACAGATGTTCCGAACGCAAGTTTGGCACAATCTGACTTCTTTTGGTAGTTATCAAACTACTACCATGTACGCTCGCCACTATTCTGGGCCAGCGTACCTGGATTGAACTTGAATCAGATGGAACTTGAATCTGATTGGCTGATTCAATCAGCCAATCAGATTTTTCCTACCTTAATTCCGATTGGCTGATAGAATCCTATCAGCCAATCGGAATTTGAGGGACGCTATCTTGGATGACGTCATTTAAAGGAACCGTCATTCGTCGTTAGTCCGTCGGCCAGGAAGGATGCTCCACGCCGGAGGTCTTGAAGATGGAGCCGCTCCTCGTCGGATGGATGAAGATAGAAGACGCCGCTTGGATGAAGATGTCTGCCGGTCCGGATGTCCTCTTCTGCCTGGATAGGATGAAGACTTCTGCCGGTCTGGATGTCCTCTTCTGCCCCATTGGATGAAGACTTCGGCCCGGCTGGGAGAAGACTACTCAAGGTAGGGAGATCTTCAGGGGGTTAGTGTTAGGTTTTTTTAAGGGGGGTTTGGGTGGGTTAGAGTAGGGGTGTGTGGGTGGTAAGTTTTAATGTTGGGGGGGGTTGTATTTTTTTTTACAGGTAAAAGAGCTGATTACTTTGGGGCAATGCCCCGCAAAAAGCCCTTTTAAGGGCTGGTAAAAGAGCTGATTACTTTGTAATGTAGAATAGGGTAGGGACTTTTATTATTTTTTTATTTTATTAGGAGGCTTAGATTAGGTGTAATTAGTTTAAAATTCTTGTAATATTTTTTTATTTTCTGTAATTTAGTGTTTGTTTGTTTTTTTAAATTTAGTTTAGTTTATTTAATTGTATTTAATTGTAGGTATTTGTAGCGAATTTATTTAATTAATTTAATGATAGTGTAGTGTTAGGTTTAATTGTAACTTAGGTTAGGATTTATTTTACAGGTAATTTTGTATTTCTTTTAGCTAGGTAGTTATTAAATAGTTAATAACTATTTAATAACTATTGTACCTAGTTAAAATAAATACAAAGTTACTTGTAAAATAAAAATAAATCCTAAAATAGCTACAATGTAACTATTAGTTATATTGTAGCTATATTAGGGTTTATTTTATAGGTAAGTATTTAGTTTTAAATAGGATTAATTTAGTTAATAAGAGTAATATTATTTAGATTTATTTAATTAATATTTAAGTTAGGGGGTGTTAGGGTTAGTGTTAGACTTAGGTTTAGGGGTTAATAATTTTATTATAGTGGCGGCGGTGTAGGGGGGGCAGGATAGGGGTTAATAAATTTATTATAGGGGGGGCAGGATAGGGGTTAATAGGTATTATGTAGGTGGCGGCGGGGTCCGGGAGCGGCGGTTTAGGGGTTAAACAATTTATTTAGTTGCGGCGGGGGCCGGGATCGGCAGGATAGGGGTTAATAAGTTTATGTAGGTGGCGGCGGTATAGGGGGCGTCAGATTAGGGGTTAATAGGTATAATGTAGGTGGCGGCGGGGTTCGGGAGCGGCGGTTTAGGGGTTAATTTATTTATTATAGTTGCGGCGGGGTCTAGGAGCGGCGGTTTAGGGGTTAATAACTTTATTTAGTTACGGGGGGCTCCGGGGGCGCCAGTATAGGGGGTAGAACGGTATAGTATAGTGTGAGTGCTTAGTGACATGGGTATCAATAAAGCTGTCAAAAAGCCAAAGAGCAGCGAGATTGATGAGTGATAACTATCACAGTCCGCTGCTCATCGCCCCGTACTTGGTGCGCGGCTTTTTGACAGATTTATTGATAACTTTGGCGAGCATATTCAGGTCCGCGGCAGCAATGTGAGGCGAGCTTAGGCGAGCGCATTGGGCCGGCGAATGCAGGTAAGTAGACGGCTTCATAACTAGAGGCCATAGTATAGAACTAAGTAAATAATTCCTCTTCTTGAGCAGAGGATTAGTGCACCTTCTGCTTAGTTCACATTTGGGAACAGACATAAGTTTTTCAGTCTGACCCCATAGAAGTTTATAGTTTGAGGGATTGAGAGCACCTGCGCTGGCAACCAAATATTAGCGTGCACTAGACTTTCTCTCAAGCTCGAAAATATTGCTTTAAATTTGTAATATGGGGAAAAAAATGAAAGTGCTATAGAGTGTGCTTGAGCGATGTTAGCTTGCACTAGCGCTAAAATTGCTGCGTTCCACTTGTGGTTTAGGACAAAATGTGCCTTTTTCTTTTGCAGCCACTCACCGGCTGCAAAAGAAAAAGGTAGCTCAAGAAAGCTATAGCCCATACAAACCAAACAAATGTTAGCGCAAAAGTATGTACAAATATCTTAATTATTTTGAGTGCCAAGGCCAGTAAACAGACTTACTTGTGCTTATCAATAAACCTTATTATCCATGTAGTAAAACTAGTATATGTGTTCAAACATACTAATAATTTCTAATGATGCCTAAGCAAAAATTCCGGCTCAGAGTCAAATATTTTAAACAGTATTGAAGAAATTATACTTGTTTTAATCTGCTGATATACTTGTTCAGTTCCTGACAGTTCAATCATCAAACACTGAATTATAAGCAGTCATTAAAGGAATTATATGAAAACAGGCATTGCTGTACAGTTATGTATTGGATGCATTAATGCAATTGACAGAATCTTAGTTCTTGAAAAAAGTTTCTTTATTATAATCATAACTGAACTACTGCAAATCAGGATGTCTATACTGTATATACCTAATATTAAAATTAACCTGTTTTCACATTTTTACATCATTAGAGTAACAAACTAAACATCTTACAAGTGGATCACAAAATATTGCTTTTGCAAAAGCGATTATTGCGCTCCACTTAGTAATACCAGCGCAAACAAATGTGCGC
This sequence comes from Bombina bombina, assembly GCF_027579735.1. Taxonomy (NCBI): domain Eukaryota; kingdom Metazoa; phylum Chordata; class Amphibia; order Anura; family Bombinatoridae; genus Bombina; species Bombina bombina. The sequence goes on along the minus strand of NC_069500.1, from coordinate 1,017,228,697 downwards.
TAGTATTACAAGTTAGGTGCAATGCAGACGCAATCTCGCACACGCATTGCACAGAAGCTTTCTGCTCATGAAAGCATGCTCTCAAATACGGTACAGAATATAAGCGCAGCAATAGGGGTGAGTCCCTCAGCGATAGGCAGCAATTTAAATGTATATGAAGATATACATACAGTCCCCATAGACCGCAATGTAAAGGCACTTTTCAGTGCCTTTTTTTTTCTAACACTCCATACCCGCCAACTTTAACCCCTAAAAACTGCTTTGTGTAGTTTGTTTTTATTAAATCAAATGCTACTTTTTTAAATAAATACCAACAATATGCTTTAATTTGGGGGCAATTGGGGTATATTTTGTAAAGTAACCAGAGTTCTGACCTCTGGTTAGTTTTTGGAGCACTAATTGCTACTGAGAGCTCACAGTAACAATACCCAACCACCGTTTACGGGCTTTAGTAAAGTAAAGGAACATGAAACGCAAAATGTTTCTTTCATTATTCAGATAGAGAATAAAACTTTAAACAATAATCCAATTTACGTCTATTATCTAATTTGCTTGATTCTTTAGATATCCTTTGTTGAAGAAAAAACAATGAACATGGGTGAGCCAATCACATGAGGCATCTATGTGCAGTCACTAATCAGCAACTACTGAGCCTATTTAGATATGATTTTCAACAAAGGATACCAAGAGAATGAACAAATTAGGTAATAAAACAAATGTTGGTTTCATGTCTCTTTAAAATATTAGAATAATTTCTTTAATGAAATCAGCAATTATAATGTCACTATAATGTCATGAAAAAAAACACCACCTTTGGAACCATAGATGTTTAAACAATAGGCTCATAACGAAAGGTTGCCAAATGCCAATTTGTTTATTTTTAAGAGAATTCCAGGGTGTGCAAATTTCTATTTCAAATCAGAAAGGCAACAGTCTTTAAATAATAGTTTGTGAGATATTTTGAGAAATACGTTGGTAAATTGTTATATGATCATTAAATATTGTTCTATAGTCTTGCGAATGTTAACGCCTGAGCAATAATACAGCTCGTATTGCGAGTTGAAAGTAAACGCGATCGCTGGAGTGCAATCATGATTTACGCTAGGATGATTATCGCAACTTCAGAGCTCTGGTTAACTGTTTTGCAAAACAAAAAAGTGTCATAAAACACAACAAAAATACAATACAAAGTGCACTTACAATAATTTTAACACCATCTAATAAAAAATAGTTAAAAAATAATATTGCACACAAAAGTTATAAAGATATAAGATTTCAAAGATTTCAAAAACAGCAGGCAAAGGGCTTTAGCATTAAGATACAAACATATACATTTTTTAAAAATGTATATGTATGTATATGTGTATATATGTGTGTGTATATATATATGCATTGGAGCACTTTGCTGTTAAGTATATGAAAACATGAAAAAATATATTTATGCAATATTTATATTTAATAAAGTGTTATACTGTTTATTTACTGTAAATATTTCACATTCAAATGTTCTGCACATAGCAGAATATGTTCTAAGTATTTTTAAATAGATATTCCTATATATAATTAATTAGCGCTCCACTTGTAATCTGGCCCCAAAAAAGCAGAACACATGCTATATTTAGATAGACCAACCCTTATAGTTGTTGATAAAGTAGATTAGAAATGTATTAAAAATATTTAAGCTATGTATTTTTATTAAAGTAATATAAAACCCATACTTTTTCTTTCATGAATCAGAGCATGCAATTTTAAACAGCTTTCTAAATTTCTTCTTTCATCAAATGTTCTTCAGTCTCTTGGTATCTTTTGTTAAACAACAGGTATGTATGCTTAGGAGCCAGTGTTCTGTCAGAATAAGCTACCCACCAGAATAAGCAACAGGTATGTATGCTTAGGAGCCAGTGTTCTGTCAGAATAAGCTACCCACCAGAATAAGCTATCTGTGCACTGTGCAAGCGCTATTTAACTTCACAGAATTCGCCATCACAAATATGTTTGGAATGCGGTGACCTAACAGAGCGTATGCTGAGTTATATGGTAGCTTTTTCTGATAAATTCCTCAAGCTATGCCTCTGTAATTGTTTGCTTACTCGCATGCGCAGTCACAGAGGTAGCTTATTCTGATGGATGTTTTCATTGCTATACGATGACTGTGCATGCAAACTTGGGGAGGAAGCCATCGTATTTTGTGCTTAAAATGTATTTTGAAAGGCATCTTTACTTTTTTCAAAGTCTTTCGTCAGTATAACCTTACTTTTTTAAACTCCTGACTTTTGTAATCCAAACTATATATTTTGACCTGCATCTTTAATTTTTTCCACTCTTCTGTCATCATAAGCTACTACCTCTGTGACCGCAGCTGTCTCTGAAGTTCGCATGCACAGGCTTGAGAACTAAAATAAAGTGTAAGGGTTTAAAAAAATAGTAAATAATGAATAATAAATAAATAATAATAAAATAAACTATAACACACATATATAAACCTTTGAATAAAAAATATAATAGTAATATTATTAAAAATGTTTAATATACTGTATATGTATATGCAGTATCCCACTAAAGTGAGTACACCCCTAACATTGTTGTAAATATTTTATTATATCTTTTCATGTGACAACACTGAAGAAATGACACTTTGCTACAATGTAAAGTAGTGAGTGTACAGACTGTATAACTGTGTAAATTTGCTGTCCCCTCAAAATAAGTCAACAGACACCAGCTAGCAGGGGGTGTCAATCAACCCAGTCGCATTCGATCGGGTTGATTTCTGTCCGCGGCCTCAGAGCTGGTGGACAAGTTATGGAGCAGCGGTCTTTAGACCGCTGGTTCATAACTTCTGTTTCCGGCGAGCCTGAAGGCTCTCCAGAAACAAGGGGCATCAAGCTCCATGCGAAGCTTGATAAATTGGCCCAATAGACTTCAATAGAGGCTTGCGCACTAACTGGACAGGAGTTATCAATATTTCATACAGTAGGGAATTTAGTAAATTGATAGATAATAGATACAAATATATCGATTCAAATTTTTCTTTTTCGAATATTGCATAATTCTATTCAAATTAGCAATATTCAAATTAGAAAAATTACAATTGAATATTACATTTAAAGAGAGCATTAGAAAAATTATTACATTCAATGAGAGTTGTAATGTTGTACAAACATTCGAAACTCGAAACAAACAAATGTGTTAAAATTAATTTCATTTTTCGAATGTTGCAAAATATTCGCCCATCCCTAGTAAATAACATTGAAACACATCCTTAAATATTAATATAGAATTAATATTTAGACAAATACATGGCCATACACCATATACATTTGAATCCTTATAAAAACTTTTTATTAATATTTATAATCATATTTTTTATCAGATAGTGTTTATAAGTGTAACAATATTTTTAAATGTATTTCTGTTGTGTTTGTTACAACTTTTATTTTAACCCTACCCTTTACACGAAGGTATTTGGTCATGTTAGCCCGAGGAACATTTAATTTGATTGCGCTCAAGTGAATGCATTTACTTTCAACTTGTAATATGTGCGCAAATTAACGCACCCGCGATATTCTAATGGTAATCAGTATATTCATTAAATTATTAATTATTATTAAATAGATATTTATACATATGTAGATCAGTATATACAATATAATATATATATATATATACATACATGTTTTATAAATCTATATATATACAGTGGCTTAGGATGTGTACCCAGTCCAGTCTGTGAGTGCGGTCCATTCCTGTGTTTTGTATTTACATAGGGGAGGTTACAAAAGCCTGTGTCACCCTGGGAGGTTCCCAGTTGGTTTGTTTGAAAGTATGCATTGTGTGGGTGCTGGTTTAGGGTCCCAGGAAGGGGGAGACCTTGTCGTGGTCCTGGGCTTGATCCTTTGGCGCCAAATGTAACTGACTTCCCCCAGTTTTGCTTTTAAACATTGCTGTGAATCTGCTAGTTAGTGCTGGGTTTTTTGTGTTTTGTGTTAATGTTTGTAATGCTCCCCTGCGGACCTGACACCCAGGTTGCTCTGGGGTTAACTGCCTGGGTTGCTGGGAACTTTGCAGCTGTCTGTCAGTGTTCAGGGCTGTGGAGTTAACAGTGGCTTAGGATGTGTACCCAGTCCAGTCTGTGAGTGCGGTCCATTCCTGTGTTTTGTATTTACATAGGGGAGGTTACAAAAGCCAGTGTCACCCTGGGAGGTTCCCAGTTGGTTTGTTTGGAAGTATGCATTGTGTGGGTGCTGGTTTAGGGTCCCAGGAAGGGGGAGACCTTGTCGTGGTCCTGGGCTTGATCCTTTGGCGCCAAATGTAACTGACTTCCCCCAGTTTTGCTTTTAAACATTGCTGTGAATCTGCTAGTGAGTGCTGGGTTTTTTGTGTTTTGTATATATATACATATATATAAATATATATATACTGTATATACAGTATGTTTAAATTCATACAGAGATATAGGTGAAGATAACTAGCAACGTAATTGTAATAGATTATACAATTGTATATAGTAAACTCTAATCTGTGTTTCTTTTCATAACTCTGCCCTAAAGGTCATAGTCACCAATTAAATTTGAAAATATAATTAATTCATACTTAAACCTTTATTTAAAAAACATAGAAAAGAAAAAACTGCACACATACAATAGCTTAAGCTAATGTTAAAAACACTAAACTATGTTGGTAGGTCAAATTCCCATATAATTCCTTAAACTCAGTTTGAAACTAGGATTTGTAACAGTCAGCAGTACCAAAGAGATTATAAATAAAGCTCTTCCAATCCGATGGCTATAGTTAAATTTTATCCTTATTATTATTATAGTGCTGGCTGATATCTAGGGTGAGTTTACGAATAAAATATTTATAACAACATAATTAAGCAGATTAAAATAAAGGAGAGACAAAAGCTTCTCCCAACGGACCCCTGACGCGCGTTTAAAAAAAAACGCTTCCTCAGAGGAAGACCCCAATTTATTTTAATCTGCTAAATTATGTTGTTATAAATATTTTATTCGTAAACTCACTCTAGATATCAGCCAGCAGTATAATAATAAAGGATAACATTTAACTATAGCCCTCGGATTGTAAGGGCTTTATTTATAATTTCTTTGTTACTGCTGACTGTTACAAATCCTAGTTTCAAACTGAGTTTAAGGAATTATATGGGAATCTGACCTACCAACATAGTTTAGTGTTTTTAACATTAGCTTAAGCTATTGTATGTATGCAGTTTTTTCTTTTCTACGTTTTTTTAATAAAGGTTTAAGTATGAATTAATGATATTTTCAAATTTAAATGGTGACTATGACCTTTAGATTAGATTAGTTTTATTGTCATTGTACAAAGTAGAAAAACAGAGACAACGAAATTATATTTGAAAATCTAACCAATCCTATATACAGATAGCACTATAATGTTAAAACTAATAGATAGCAAAAAATTCAAGTGACTTGTGCAGAAAATTTCTATACCACAAAAGTACAATGCAAGTGTAATAAAGTGCAAGTGCAAAACAAAATCAATTCCATACTTTAGGGCAGAGTTATAAATAGATACACAGATTAGATCTTACTATATACAATTGTATAATCTATTACAATTACTTTGCTAGTTGTGTTCTGTTCTTTGCGCTATATCTATGGCAGGTGACTAATTCTAATATATTAAGATTTATCTTACTTGTAATAATATAATTGTCACCTGTTAATCAATACTCTAGCCCTCCCCCCACCATTTACTATAATCTACATATAGGTGAAGATGTAGGAAGAACATAGAAATCTAAAGCATTCCTGTTACTTTTGGCAAGATTACAAGTGGGGAATTAACAGTTAATTTATGAGCAAATTATTTAGAAATATGTATTTTTGAATAAATAGAACATATTCTTGTATGTCAAGAACATTTGAATGTAGCGCTGCGGAATCTGTTGGCGCTCTACAAATAACCGATAATAATAATAATGTGAAATACTAATGTGTTAGTGCACTTGAGAATATGTGATTGTGTTTGCGCACTAGTAGGGTGTTTTTTTTGCTCCATTGACTTCTATGGGGGAAGAGGTTAACACATCAGCAAAATACTAAGTTTGGCTTTTTAATGTGCGTTTGGTTAGAACGCAGGTGAAAACAAACAATATAATTTCTAATGCTGTTAACGCACAAGTGGGAGCATTAAATAGCGCTCCACTTGTAATCTAGCCCTTTGCGTTTAGCGCAGTTGGTCTAGCGTAGTCTAGGGTTAGTGCGCAAGCGATAACTGATACTTTCGCCTAGATTTAGAGTTTGGCGTTAGCCGTCAAAAGCAGCGTTAAGGGGTCCTAACGCTGCTTTTGGCCGCCCGCTGGTATTTAGAGTCAGCCAGGAAAGGGTCTAACGCTCACTTCCCTACCGCGATTCCAGCTACCGCAGATCCCCTTACGCCAATTGCGTATCCTATCTTTTCAATGGGATCTGCTTAACGCTGGTATTTGGAGTCTTGGGAGAAGTGAGAGGTAGAGCCTCTACTGACAAGACTCCTAACGCCAAAAAAAGTCAGTAGTTAAGAGCTTTATGGGCTAACGCCGGGATATAAAGCTCTTAACTACTGTGCTCTAAAGTACACTAACACCCATAAACTACCTATGTACCCCTAAACCGAGGCCACCCCACATCGCTGCCACTCTAATCAATTTTTTTAACCCCTAATCTGCCGACCGGACATCGCCGCCACCTACGTTATACTTATGAACCCCTAATCTGCTGCCCCTAACATCGCCGACCCCTATATTATATTTATTAACCCCTAATCTGCCCCCCCAATGTCGCCGCTACCTAACTACACTTATTAACCCCTAATCTGCCGACCGGACCTCGCCGCCACTATAATAAATGTATTAACCCCTAAACCGCCGCACTCCCACCTCGCAAACACTATAATAAATTGTATTAACCCCTAATCTGCCCTCCCTAACATCGCCGCCACCTACCTACAATTATTAACCCCTAATCTCCCGCCCGCACCGTCGCCGCTACTATAATAAAGTTATTAACCCGTAAACATAACTCTAACCCTAACCCTAACACCCCCCTAACATAAATATAATTTATATTAAATGAAATAATATTCCTAAAATTAACTAAATTATTCCTATTTAAAACTAAATACTTACCTATAAAATAAACCCTAAGATAGCTACAATATAATTAATAATTACATTGTAGCTATTTTAGGATTTATATTTATTTTACAGGCAACTTTGTATTTATTTTAACTAGGTACAATAGCTATTAAATAGTTATTAACTATTTAATAGCTACCTAGTTAAAATAATTACAAAATTACCTGTAAAATAAATACTAACCTAAGTTACAATTAAACCTAACACTACACTATCATTAAATTAATTAAATAAATTAGCTACCAATACCTACAATTAAATACAATTAAATAAACTAAACAAAATTACCAAAAAAACAAACACTAAATTACAGAAAATAAAAAAAATATTACAAGAATTTTAAACTAATTACACCTAATCTAAGCCCCCTAATAAAAAAAATAAATAAAAAAAATAATAAAAGTCCCTACCCTATTCTACATTACAAAGTAATCAGCTCTTTTACCAGCCCTTAAAAGGGCTTTTTGCGGGGCATGCCCCAAAGTAATCAGCTCTTTTGCCTGTAAAAAAAATACAACCATCCCCACAACATTAAAACCCACCACCCACATATCCCTACTCTAACCCAACCAAACTCCCCTTAAATAAACCTAACACAACCCCCCTGAAGATCTCCCTACCTTGAGTCGTCTTCACCCAGCCGGGCCGATGTCTTCATCCGATGGGGAAGAAGAGGACATCCGGACCGGCAGACATCTTCATCCAAGCGGCATCTTCTATCTTCATCCATGCGGAGCGGAGCCATCTTCTTCCCAGCCAACGCGGATCCATCCTCTTCAACCAACGCCTACTCGCCAAATGAAGGTTCCTTTAAATAACGTAATCCAAGATGGCGCCCCTCGAATTCTGATTGGCTGATAGGATTCTATCAGCCAATCGGAATTAAGGTAGGAAAAATCTGATTGGCTGATTCAATCAGCCAATCAGATTCAATTTCAATCCGTTTGGGTGATCCAATCAGCCAATCCGATTGACCTTGCATTCTATTGGCTGATCATAACAGATCGGGGTTCATGTTAGGGTGTTAGGTGCAGACTTAGAAAGTGTTTCCCCATAGGAAACAATGGGGCTGCATTGGGAGCTTAACGCTGCTTTTTTGCAGGTGTTAGGTTTTTTTCAGCCCAAACTGCCCCATTGTTTCCTATGGGGGAATCGTGCACAAGCACGTTTTGCCAGCTTACCGCTACCGTAAGCAACGCTGGTATTGAGGGTTGAAGTAGCGGTAAATTCGGCTCAACGCTCCCTTTTTGGAGCCTAACGCAGCCCCTCACACAACTCTAAATACCAGCGTTGTTTGGAAGCAGCGGTAGGAAAAAAAGCTGCGTTAGCTACGCGGGTCTTTACCGACAAAACTCTAAATCTAGGCCATTGTTTTTTTGCAGTGTGCCCCATAGAAGCCTATGGGGAAAAGAAATTAGCATGGTTGTGATAACCGAAGTCCTGAAGTGAGCGCCAGTAATGGACCTACTCAACAGAGGGACATGGGGCCTATTGTAATCTGGCTATATAAGCAATAAGCACATGTTTTTTTAAACAATCCAGATAATCAAAAAGTTTTTTGTGCTTTTACAGAATATGATAAATTGAAACAACCTGTATTTCCTTCCCCTTCAATTCTTAATTTGAATGTAACTTTTGAAATCATGAAAAAACATGTTTGCCATATAATCATGGACATACAGGGGGTGGGGACAACAGGGGTCACTCACCCAGATCTGGAATTTTGCTCTTTATATAGAAATGTTAGCACCAACTTGATTCATACTTTTGATGGGAATAAGCTACCATTATTAAAGTGATTTTCAGTTATTTTGTACAAAGTGCAAATCTTTCCTGCTGCACATGTTACCACTGTCTATCTATCTATCTATCTATCTATCTATCTATCTATCTATCTTCTATCTATCTATCTATCATCTATCTATCTATCTATCTATCTATCTTATTGTACAAGATCTTACATAGATATCAATATCCAGTAAATAATCAAATAACTGATAATTTTCTTATTGAAATCACAAGGGATTAATGTAAATGCTATTTAAAGGCTTGAACCTGCAAACAATATACTAGATTATTTTCACTATAATACCTAAAACGTATACAGAAACTAAGTGACTACAGATCCCTGTGAAGAAGAATTTATTTTTCATCTGCTCAGTGCCTAAGGGCAATTCTTTATTTCCAAGTGCAGAGAATTTTATTTTAATTTTGGTTATTGGCAAGGTGCCTGCAACAAGATTTGGAAGATTTTTTTAATACTATATTTTCCCCACAGGATCATCTCTTAATGTGTTCATGACTCTGTTGTTTCAAATAAATCTCTCTTAATCTATGCACAAGCTTTTCAGCAAATCATTTTAGTTGTAAGTCTGGTTTGGGATTTATCATTGTAATTAGAACCAATTATAATACAGTAAGAGTTAATGTAATTATTCATCTTGGAGAGAGTGAAATGAACGTAAATCTCTAAGCAGGTGCAAAGAAAACAATTGTGATATAAGGCATATGTGCATAATCATCAGCTTGTTGCAAGTGGCGCTTTGCTGTTTCTGAGCCTATATATGTTTATTTTTAAACAAAAGACACCAAGTGAACACAGTAAATTTAATAGCAAGTAAAATAAAAAGTCTCTTAAAATCCCTGCTCTATCTGAGTCATAAAAGATTATTTTTAATTTGTCCCTTTCATTAGTTATTTTAGTAATTATCTTGTAAAATCTAGTTTATCCCCTTAAATGCTAATGACGGCTCTGAGCTGTGGCAGAGTTTCCCACTCTGGTGCTAACGACGGCTCAGAGCATCTAAGGCATCTAAGCAGCTACAGACCCCCAAGACCCATCGTTGAAAAGGTAATCGCCTAACCTTTCCAACATTGTAAGTCTCGGGGATCTGAAAGAAAAAAAAGTTAAATTAAAAAAAACAAAAAAAACAAAACCTTGAAAAACTTAGCACCCAGGTGGGAAAGTGCTTAACACTCAAAGAGGCCCATTTATCAAGCTCTGAATGGCTCGTGTTTCTGGCGAGTCTTCAGACTCTGCGCTGATGAGGCGGACAAAGATCGCCACAATTTAACCCGATCGAGTGCGATCGGGTTGATTGACAACCCTCGCTGGTGACTGATTGGCTGCGAGTCTGTAGGGGGCGGCGTTACACCAGCAGCTCACAAGAGCTGCTGGTTCAATGCTAAATACGGAGAGCGTATTGCTCTCCACATTCAGCGATGTCTGTCGGACCTGATCTGCACTGTTGGATCAGGTCCGACAGACCTTTGATAAATAGGCCTCAAAGGGTTAACTATATTTTTGTAAACTGTTCAGCTCAAGATGTGCTGCTTGATTCTCCTCTACTATATGTAAACCTTACTAAAATCACTGTCTCCAATATATACTTATTATAACTGCTTTAAGCTCATTTCTTTACTTGTTATATGGAGTTGAGAAAATGACATAATACATGCACTGTACTTGATTAAATGTTATTCACAGTTTACAAAGTCTGCTCACTCTGAAAAAATATCCTCTGTTTGAATCTCCACAGCAGACTGTGTTGGGGCTGAAATTTAAACATCAAGCTAAAGCACTTGGTATTGCATTTTTTGAGGGGGTATCTAGGGCTTAGAATAGATATATGGTTTTTAATACCAATCCAGCTCCCTTAACTCCTGTGGTTCTTCCCAGCATTTCTGGATTTCTTGGGTTCGGTGATGTCACTGGCAATGCTGGATTCCCTGGGCAACACCAAAACCCTAGACCACCAAGGATGTGGGGTATGTGCAGGGGAGCCATTATGAGCTTTAAAAGTGCTCCCCCAGATGCCAACACTTGGTCATAGTCCAAGCTAAATATATTGTGCGGTTATCAACCATGTGACATAATTTGCACTTAAGGGGTTAATACACATAATTATTAATTTTATATGACAATCTAAAACTGTTTTATGTGGCAACTATAGTCTTTATTTATGTCTAATAGCTCTTCTACGTCCACTACCTGTTGCATGGATTTAGGACCTAAGAACCATAAAAATCTGATAATTCATAAGCATACAGTAAAATTGTAGCTCTGCTAAGTATGTAGGATATATAATAGGTGTAAAATAGTTTTGTAGTTTATATAAGAGAATGAGATTACCTTCTTTTTAGCTTTTCCGAAACATTAAGCAGAGTAGTTATGTATAAATGTTTTCAAATATGATAGCCTCTAGTATGGTGTTAACCGAAACCAGCTGTAGAATAAATTTACTGCTCCCATTTGGATATAATATTTATATTGCCATTTGAAACCTAAAGGGAGCTATAATTCATCGAAAATGAAAGAAGAATGAATTAGAAGGTTGAAAAACTTAGTTTTATCTTACAAAATCTCCAAATTTACAGTTTAAGAAAGCCCAGGAGATCTAAAGAATGTGACCGTAGGCGAAATCATATCTATACATCTACTTGCACCCTATGTAGTTTTGAGTTTTAAGCTTTTATTGAGTTTCAATAAATTATAAATGTATATTATGGCTAAACTATTTAGTAGAATGTCTTGCAATGGTAATCTGCTTCTGAATGTATTTTGTTATAATTGTATATCCTTCTATTTATGACATTTTGTAACATTTTCACATTCAGGTCTAGATATTCTTAAAAAACACAAAAAATGCCAGTAAATCATATTTTTTTCAATAACTGACAAGCCAGTCAAAATATTTGTATTATCCACTGATGCAGGATAATGATCTGAAAGGGACATTAAACACTAAATAAATGCTAGATAGAATGAAGCATTAAAAAATAGTTTTGGAAAAACATGTAGATGTATTTTTTAAAGTTTCATTAGCTGTTTAGATAGTGACAAAATAAATGTAAAGTTCTAGGGGCATATTTATCAAATTGTGAGTGGACATGATACGATGTAGCCTAACATGTCCGCTGCACATCGATAAATGCCTACGATGTTGGAATTTATCATTGCTCAAGCAGTTCACCAGAACTGCTTGTGCAATACCGCCCTCTGCAGATTTGCGGCCAATCGGCCGCTAGCAGGGGGTGCCAATCAACCTGATCGGGTTGATTTCTGTCTGCGGACAAGTTATGGAGCAGTGGTCTTTAGACTGCTGCTTCATAACTTCTGATTCCAGCGAGCCTGAAGGCTTGTGCGGAAACAGGGGCATCAAGCTCCATATGGAGCTTGATAAATCGTCCACTTAGTGTCTATAAAACAATAGGAGCTGCCATGTTGCAACTTAGGTTACCTTCTCTGCTGTGGCCAATTAGGGACAGTTATAAATAGGTCACTAGAAAGTGCAGCCAATGGCTGTGTAGAATACAACAGTGTTCTGCACTTCCTCTTCTATCAGGAACTGAAAAACTCACAATTTCATATATATATACACTGTATATACCGGTATATAATTTTATATTACCATCTCAGAGTGTTTAATGTCCCTTTAATTATTATTATTATTATTATTATTATTATTATTATTAATATTATTCATATTGTTATTATTATTATTATTATTATTATTGTTAATAATAATAATAATATAATCTTAAACATATGCCACTGTAAAGAATATTCAAGCCTAACCTAAAAAAATAAATTATAAGGTACATTAAACTTAAAATTTCAAACTTACATAACATTTTTAGCTATATATAGTGAAAAATTTACAAATTATTTTAATTTTTTATTTTGCCTGCTTTTCCTTTATTTTATACCTGTAAATTGAATTAGACTGGAGTGTATTCAATGAAACTCAGATATCTGACACACTTACAAAGTTCATATATGTAGTAAATAGTGTGTATATGTTCTTAACTGACCACATAAAAGAAAAAAAGATAAATAACACTCAACAGACTGATGAAATGGTGCATCCCTGGACTGTAAAACAATGCAAATATTGCTTACAAAATGAAAGTTTAAATGTTTATTTTATATACATACATTTTTTTTTTTTGCAATGCAGTGCTTAATTTCTGATGCATATATAGAAAATAACTTTAATGTCCCTTTAAGCCATGCTTTTGCTTTTGTTCTATACAGGTCTTCAATATGGGTTATTAATGAACAGATAATATATAAGAACATAGACAATTAAAGATTTAAAAGTTTTTTTCATATAATGCACAGCAAGAGAGTATTATGTAGATTAATAGATCTCATTGACAGATCTGACATTTTAGAACCCGCCGTATTCATTTGTAATTTATTAAATATATCACCAGCTACATTAAATTCTAATGCTAAATTTGATTAATGAATCCAAATGTTAGAGGGTCAAACAAATATAGAACTAAGAAGTAATAATGATCATACCATTTCTACAGGGATGTAAGGAATCCTTCTACTGCACTGCAAAAAACTACTTGTTCTCCTGCATCATGACCTATGTATTCTCTTTTATCTCATTTATAGCTTACTTTACCACTTTAATTGCTGCTTTGCTTTAAGGGATATTGAAAACTATTTTTTTAATGTGTAGCCAATGGTCCATGTTACCTACTGGAGTGTATTTAATTGTTTGTCTTGTGTCATTTGAAAAACCTAATTTTGCCTATACTTATAAAATATGAATAAAAAATGTATTCTATGTAGAAAAAAAAAGCTATGTAAACAGGAGACACTAGTACTAATTCATCTCCAAGTGGGGCATGGAGAGAGAAAGAGATTTTGTATTTGAAATAGCTGGTTTTGCTCATTCAACCCTAAACCATAATTCCTAACATACGGCTAGATTACGAGTTTTGCGTTATGAGTGAGAAAGCCTCATAACGCTGCTTTTTCACTACCGCTGGTATTGCGAGTCTTGTAGGTATAGCTGTACCGCACACTTTTTTGGCCGTCACACAACGTAACTACCGCACTTTTTAAAAAGTCCTTTTTCAATGGGACTTCCACAACGCCGGTATTACGAGTTTGCCTGTCCAGCCAAAAAGTGAGCGGTACAGCCTATAACTACAAGATCTGTACCGTAAACTGAAAGTCAGTAGTTATGGGTTTTACGTTACATAGCTGTAGCATAAAACTCATAACTAAAGTGTTACAAAGTACACTAACACCCATAAACTACCTAGTAACCCCTAAACTGAGGCCCTCCCGCATCGCAAACACTAAAATAAAATTATTAACCCCTAATCTGCCACTCCTGACATCGCCGTCACTATAATAAACATATTTACCCCTAAACCGCCGCACTCCCGCATCGTAAACACTAGTTAAAGATTATTAACCCCTAATCTGCTGCCCCAATGACGTCACCACCTACATACACTTATTAACCCCTAATCTGCTGTCCCTAACATCACCGCAATTTACATTACTGTTATTAACCCCTAATCTGCTGTCCCCAAAATCGTCACCACCTAACTACACTTATTAACCCTTAATCTGCTGCCCCCAATGTCGCCGCCACTATACTAAAGTTACTAACCCCTAAACCTAACCCTAACGTAACCCGAACACCCACTAACTTTAACATAACTAAAATAATCCAAAATAAAAATTACAATTAATACCTAAATTATTCCTAATAGTTATATTGTATCTAGTTTAGGTTTTATTTTTATTTTACAGGTAAGTTTGTATTTATTTTAACTAGATAGACTAGTTAGTAAATAGTTATTAACTATTTACTAGCTACCTAGTCAAAATAAATACAAATTTACCTGTAAAATAAAACCTAACCTGTCTTACACTAAAACCTAACATTACACTAAAATTAAATAACTTAAATGAACAAAATACATTTATCTAAAAAACCCTAGCCTACACTAAACTGCCAATGGCCCTCAAAAGGGCCTTTTGCGGGGCATTGCCCCAAAGAAATCAGCTCTTTTACCTGTAAACAAAATACAAACAACCCCCCAACAGTAAAACCCACCACCCACCCACACAACCAACCCCCCAAAAAAAACCTACCTAAAAAACCTAAGCTCCCCATTGCCCTGAAATGGGCATTTAGATGGGCATTGCCCTTAGAAGTGAATTTAGCTCTTTTACGTTGCCCAAAGTCCCTAATCTAAAATTAAAACCTACCCAATAAACCCTTAAAAAACCTAACACTAACCCCCGAAGATCCACTTTTTTGAAGACCGGGCATCCATCCTCATCCAGCCAGGAGAAGTCTTCATCCAAGCGGCAAGAAGTCCTCAACGAATCCGGGAGAAGTCTTCATCCAAGTGGCAAGAAGTCATCCTCCAGGCGGGCAGAAGTCTTCATCCAGACGTCATCTTCTATCTTCATCCTTCTGACGCGGAGCAGCTCCATCTTCAAGACATTGCGGAGCATCCTCTTCTTTCAATGGCTCTTCAAGAATGAAGTTTCCTTTAAATGACGTCATCCAAGATGACGTCCCTTGAATTCCGACTGGCTGATACAATTCTATCAGCCAATCGGAATTAAAGGGTAAAAAATCCTATTGGCTGATGCAATCAGCCAATAGGATTGAGCTTTAATCCTATTGGCTGATCCAATTCCAATAAGCCAATAGAATGCAAGCTCAATCCTATTGGCTGATTGCATCAGCCAATAGGATTGTTTACCCTTTAATTCCGATTGGCTGATAGAATTCTATCAGCCAATCGGATTTTAAGTGACGCCATCTTGGATGACGTCATTTAAAGGAAACTTCATTCTTGAAGAGCCATCGAAAGAAGAGGATGCTCCGCGCCGGATGTCTTGAAGATGGAGCCGCTCCGCGTCAGAAGGATGAAGATAGAAGATGCCGTCTGGATGAAGACTTCTGCCCACCTGGAGGGTGACTTCTTGCCGCTTGGATGAAGACTTCTCCCGGCTGGACGAGGATGGATGTCCGGTCTTCAAAAACTTTAAGTGGATCTTCAGGGGTTAGTGTTTTTTAAGGGTTTATTGGGTGGGTTTTAATTTTACATTAGGGACTTTGGGCAACGTAAAAGAGCTAAATGCCCTTTTCAGGGCAATGGGGAGCTTAGGTTTTTTAGGTAGGTTTTTTTTTTGGGGGGGGGAGTTGGTTGTGTGGGTGGTGGGTTTTACTGTTGGGGGGTTGTTTGTATTTTTTTTTACAGGTAAAATAGCTGATTTCTTTGGGGCAATGCCCTACAAAAGGCCCTTTTAAGGGCCATTGGCAGTTTAGTGTAGGCTAGGTGCTTTTTTTATTTTGGGGGGCTTTTTTATTTTGATAGGGCTATTAGATTAGGTGTAATTAGTTTAAATATTTGCTAATTTCTTTTTTATTTTGTATAATTTAGTGTTTATTATTTTTTTGTAATTTAGATAAATGTATTTTGTTAATTTAATTTATTTAATTTTATTGTAATGTTAGGTGTTAGTGTGACTCAGTTTAGGTTTTATTTTACAGGTAAATTTGAAATTATTTTAACTAGGTAGCTAGTAAATAGTTAATAACTATTTACTAACTAGTCTACCTAGTTAAAATAAATACAAACTTACCTGTAAAATAAAAATAAAACCTAAGATAGCTACAATGTAACTATTAGTTATATTGTAGCTAGCTTAGGTTTTATTTTATAGGTAAGTATTTAGTCTTAAATAGGTATTATTTAGGTAATAATAGTAATTTGTATTTAGATTTATTTTAATTATATTAAAGTTAGAGGTTAGACTTAGGGTTTAATATATTTATTTAGTGTTAGTGATGTGGGAGGCCAGAGATTTAGGGGTTAATAACTTTAGTATAGTGGCGGCGGCGACGTTGGGGGCAGCAGATTAGGGATTAGTAAGTATAGATAGGTGGCAGCGATGTCGGGGGTGGCAGATTAGGGCTTAATAAGTGTAATGTAGGTGGTGCCGATGTCGGGGCGGCAGATTAGGGGTTAATAAGTGTAATGAAGGTGTCGGCAATGTCGGGGGCGGCAGATTAGGGGTTAACAAGTGTAATGTAGGTGTCAGCGATGTTGGGGGCATCAGATTAGGGGTGTTTAGACTTGGGGTTTATGTTAGGGTGTTAGGTTTAAACATACATTTTCTTTCCCCATAGAAATCAATGGGGCTGCGTTACGGAGCTTTACGCTCCATTATTGCAGGTGTTAGGCTTTTTTTTAGCTGGCTCTCCTCATTGAAGTCTATGGAGAAATCGTGCACAAGCACGTAAAACCAGCTCAAAGCAGCGCTGGTATTTGTGTGCGGTATGGAGCTCAACGCTGACATATTGCCCACAAACGCTGTTTTTTTGCAAACCTGTAATAGTAGTGCTATTAAAGGTGAGTGGTGTAAATAACTTGCAAGTTATTACCGAGCCACTCATAACGCAAAACTCGTAATCTGGCCGATAGATAACATTAGCAGATCTTCTTTACTTGCAGGCTCAGCTCAATGTTTTGGGCATGTCCTGGAGGTCAATAGGTGATGGCTTTAGTGAGAAAACCCAGCTATTTTAAATCTAAAGATAAACATTAAGGAACAATACCTATACATTTAACACCCTGCAGTAGGTATAACAAGTAATTTGTAACATATTAAGGGGAAATACATTTTATAATTTGTTCCCAGTTATCCATCTTACTTGCTGGAGTGTATTAAATTGTTTACAAGTAGCTTGTTTAACCATATTTCACATTTGAAATAGCTGATTAAGGGCCAGATTACAAGTGGAACAGTTATGCATGAGCGATAAGGGGTATATCATGGGTGTCTGTAACTTAAAAAAGGAACAGTCATGATTCAGATAGGGTATGCAATTTTAAGCAACTTTCCCTTTACTTTTATCATCAAATTTGCTTTGTTCTCTTGGTATACTTTGCTGAAAACTAAACCTAGTTAGGCTCAGATGCTAATTTCTAAGCCTTTGAAGGCCGCTTCTTATATTGTGCATTTTGACAGTTTTTCAAAGTTAGACAGTGTTAGTTTGTGTGTGCCATATAGATAACATTGTGATCACTCCTGTGGAGTTATTTATGAATCAGCACTGATTGGTTAAAATTCAAGTCTGTCAAAAGAACTGAAATAAGGGGGCAGTCTGCAGAGGCTTAGATACAAGGCAATCACAGAGTTAAAACGTATTTTAATATAACTGTGTTGGTTATGCAAAACTGGGAAATGGGTAAAAGAGGGATTATCTATCTTTCTAAACAATACAAATTCTGAAGTAGACTGCCCCTTTGCGATGTATATTAATGCTTAAAGCAAATGATGGTTTCTCATGTGTAGCATCTTTTCTCAGGTATAGCACATGCTTTCTCTAAAATGAGGATTTTAATAGACATATAAGATATATTTTAATTCTAATCTGATAGTAATGTTTATCAAATGAACTATCTACAAAAATGCCCATAAAAAAAGACTTTATAAGTTTTTCTAAAGGATGAGAAAATAGCCCTAAGAATGAAGAACATAAATAAACTAAGATGTGCATTGGATTACCAGGCTTGCTCAAGGCCCTATTCCATGGAATAAATAAAAATCTAATAAATTCAGTTATCCCTAAGTCTGGGAAAAAAGCTCTTTATAATTTGTTAAATAATGTACATTTATTTCTGTATTTAGTCTATGGAAAACAAAGTAAAGCTATTTTAGGTAATACAAATTACGCCATATAAACAAAATCCTTATATACTATGACACATGCCATGTGATTTTCTGTTATAAAAGTAGAATATTAACTATAGAAAATGTTGTTTGGTATTTTCTTTAAACTGAATCCATTTTATTAAAAGAGGTATAGTCACCATGGTGTTAGTTTTATTTAGTAATGTATGACATAATTTTGCTATGAAGTGAAACTTTTTCTGTCATTACTTTAGCCTTTTTCAAACTAAGAGCCAGATTACAAAGTGATTGCTAGAAGTAAGCTTTTTGTGCCCATCGAGATGTGATTGTATTATGAGTTAAAGTAAACTGTATTTTCTTGTGAACTAACCCAACAAACGCAAAAAGCCAAACTTAGAATATTTGGTGCGCTATACCCTATTCCCCCATAAAAGTAAATGGAGAAAAAAAAACACCATACTTGTACGCAAACCTGATTGCATTTTTTTTTTAGAATTATTTTATTGAGGTTTTAAGAAACAACAAATAGATACAATGAACTTTGAGTGGCAGGTTACAAGAGTGACCATATTAAACATCATAAACAATTAGACATCATGACACCTCATTTTCATAGTAGTGATACAGATTACCCCTAACAACAATTTAACAACCTCACGTTATAGTAAAGGCTTACCTCACATAGAGATAGTAGCCACTTTTGGACCACACAAAATAAAAGCATAAAATAGAGAGGTATTAGTAGTGGTACAAGGCCAGAATAAAGAAAAACAATAAAATAGAGAGGGCCATTCTTGGGTCCTTAGAATATTATTAACAACAGATGTGTCTAGGATATTGAGGCATGACGTAAAATTTAAAATTGAATATGTAGACCTATGAATTTATATTGAACTTCTAGGTGCTGGCTGGGGGCTCTATAAAGCTCAACCACAGTCTCATGATACATGTAGTGGTAAAAATAAGTAGGTAGATTAGTCTAGGGGTCTACCTTCTCCAATCATTTGTGGCTTACATGCTAGTTAGGACGTAATATAAATAAAGGGAAGAGCTATAGTTACTACGACTTGGATGAAATTACACTTAAAAGGTACTCAAAATGAATCATTTGGGTAACTATGCAGAGTATCATGTCTCAGCAGATCAGCTTTGATAGGTATAACATAATCCTGTCATTTGAGCATGGGCTCTATGCTCTACAACAGGGGACTGGTTGACATGATCAGATATGCACCACACTATGGAAATAGATTATCTCAACAAAATTGGATATAAGATATTAATAAAGGATAAACAACCCTGGATATCAGTCTACTCATTATTGAGCTATGTGTCAGAAGTAAATTCAGCAGACTTGCTAACAGTGAGTACAATAGGCAGGTTAGGCAAAAATGATATATGGTGCGGCAATGAAGAGGGGAGATAACAAACACTATGCTTTCAAAATAAATAATTGCCTCTATTACCCTTTCCTACAAAGTAAAACTTGGTGCTGACTATATACCACAATCTGGAAATCATAGTCCTTCTTTTCAATGGGGACATGGACAATAAGAGTTAAATATATAATAGTTCAAATAGTTACTGATATGTTTTAACATAACTTTATTAATTAAGATGTTATTTACTAGAAAGATTTGTTTTACTGTTATAGCTATATCCATTATTATCAGTATACAGTATAAGATATGTGAGCACAATTACCCTAACTTATTTTAAGAAGACTAATTTGCATGTTCTCCAAAATAATTCCAACACGCAATAAAATAATATTGGGATGACAGCAGTTTCTCTCTGGTGGTCAGGGGCCAGGGACGCAGGGAGGAAAGCGAAGATACATCTTATACAATTTGTAGCCCCTAATATTCCAATAACAGGAGATTATGAAATTGTTTACATCTATTTGAACGTTGCACTTCTACTTATGCCACTAGACTCCACCCAATATATGCAACTTTCTCCCTGGGGTACTTCTTAATACACATAATATAGCAAATAATGCCCTTACCATCTACTTTCCTTTCAAAAGATATAGATCTAAGCAGGCTATCTTTTATTCTCATTTTATACTGACATGGAAAAGATTAGTTGTGGTCATTAACCATCATAACATTTACATTGCATAATTGTTTTTTTCCTGTTGTACTTTAATGTATTCCGTATCTCTATGCTCTACACCAAGGAGATGGACCCAAGAGTGGTCCACATTGCTATAAAATGGGACTAAAATGAGGGCAGCTATCCGGGATATACTAATATGTGATATATTCTGTTTGTATTTTTTATTTGCAGTTTTTTTCCTTTGTAAAACTGTTAACGGTACTTTGGTACTCCTCAATAAAAAGTTAAATAATCATAAAAAAATAAAAAAATTGCCTCATGTTTGTCTCAATCTGACCTGAGTATCTAAGCATGTTAGTGACTTTACTTCTATGCATAAAAAAAAAATCTGCCCCAGGGTTAATATATGTCAAAGTACAAACAGTCATATAAACTATTATTAAAAAAATATAGTTATGGGTGTTGCAGCTGTATATAAGTTCCAAGCATAGTGATTAGGTAACAAGGTAGTAGAAATGGCACTTAACCCTATGCCAAACCAATCTCAGATGTAATAGGCACCAACTATACACATTCATTTAGACAAGAAAAACAATTGGATCTAAACATTAAAAACATAGAAAGTGAAGATACAAGAGAAAACTGTCTACCTCTCTCAGTGAGTAAACTGTGGTTATATGGTCAGATGGACCTATATAGTATCATGGGGTAATGGTTCATATTAATGGCATCATAAGAACTTATAAGTATATATCAACTGGTCCTAATACAAGCATAACTGCTTTACAGTTTGTAGTCCTCCATGTATCCGGCTTAGTAACCATCATTAAAGTAAGGCATTGTGCCTAAAAAGTATAAATGAACATAGCAATAACTTATTGGCATTTGATTAAGTCAGGTTGTGGCTGGATGAGTTCAGGATCATGAAGTTGTGAGTGGGCCTGCAAAGATAATCCCCTGTCAGATCCTACAGCATAAGGGTTTGCGAGTTCCTAGCCAATGCTGGATCTATCCTGCAAGCCATGACGGCTCATAATGGTTAGAGCTCGGGGATTCGCAAAAATGTATCCCATGTCCGTAGCTGAAACATGGACATTTTCTAACAGTTCTATGGGCTGGTCGGCTAATCGATAACTGGCTGTAGTGGTAATAGGTAAAAACGGTAGCCCAGATAACATCTCTTCCGATGACGACTTAGGAGAAGCAGCCAAATCATGTGGTGACTCACAGTCAGAGTGTAGGCAAAGCGAGGGCCCCAATTTCCAGGCATATGAAGCAAAGTAGATAGAAAGCAGAACAGTCGGTGCATCCACTACAAGCGGCGGTGTGTGCGCCACAGTGCTCCAGGACATGACAGCAGCCGAGGAGAAGAGAGAGCAATCCGGCAGGACCGCATCAATCAAGGGTTCTGTCATCTTGGAACTTGTCGGTAGGAATTTCTCCTGCTCTTCTGAGGGGCATTCCTGTGTATGTTCTTTGGCCATGGTGGATGAGACTTCGCAGGAGACATGGTTTAGAGGCAGCAGGTATTGGTTTCTTATAGTGTTATTATGTTTGTTTTCAACTTTAGAACTGGTAAGGAAGTGATCAATGTCATTAAACCTATCCAGGTATCTAGGCAGTAGGTCTCTTAAAGCCGTCAGGATAAATACGCCAATATCCTTCATAGTAAAGTATAGGGTAGGGGATGATGCAGTGACGAGCAAGATAGCACTGCTTACTTGGCAGGTTCAGGAGTGTCGCCGCCGAGGGTGGTTAAGCCGAGGCCTTCTCCCTTATCGGCAAAAGCCTTAAGTATTCTGGATGTCTGGAGCTGGATCACAAAAAAAGTGATATTCTGGATCCTTAAAGGTTCACAAAGGCTTATCCATTAAAGTATATGCTAGATGCCTCAGATATTCAAAGATATTTAGTGGGTTGCAAACACAAGAAGATTGAGCTCTTAGAGACGTGACCTGTTATGGCCGCCTCCCGGAAGTTCCCACGATTGCATTTTCTTTTGATATGTATATGTATGTATCTCAATGTTATAGCCCTTTGCCTGCATTTTTTTCCTAACACATGAGATCTCATATCTTTGAACCCTTATAAATATTTTGTGCAAAATTTTATTTAAATATTTTTTTTTAGATAGTGTTATTTTGAGTGTAACTGTACTTTGTAATGTATTTTTTATGTGTTTTGTGACACTTTTTTGTTTTGCAAAACAATTAACCAGAGCTCTGAGGATGCACTAACCCGATGAGCGTTAACTTGAATTGCGCTCAAGCAATCGCTTGATAAACTTGTAAATTACGAGCACTAAACCCAATGGGGCCTATCTATCAAGCTCCGAAAGGAGCTGGACGGCCCGTATTTCTGGCGAGTCTTCAGACTCACCAGAAACAGCAGTTATGAAGCAGCGGTCACAAGGACCGCTGCTCCATAACCTGTCCACCTGCTCTGAGCAGGCGGACAGACATCGCTGGAAATCAACCCGATCGAGTACGATCGGGTTGATTGACACCTCCCTGCTGGCGGCCTATTGGCCACGAGTCTGCAGATGGCGGCGTTGCACCAGCAGCTCTTGTGAGCTGCTGATGCAATGCTGAATACGGAGAGCGTATTGCTCTCCACATTCAGCGAGGTCTGGCGGACCTGATCCACACTGTCGGATCAGATCCGCCAGACTTTGTTAAATAGAGGCCATTGTGCACAAACCCTCCACCGTTAAACCCCTTTTTGCTTGCACAAAAATGTTTGTGCTCCACTTGCCATCTGGCCATAATTTGGTCAAGTAAGTTACAACAGGTTACATCTTTATTTATCAAATAAAAAATATGAAACAGTTAACAAATAACATTAAACCAATACATAAAACCAGCAGTGGTGCTTGCCTCCACAGAGATCTTTCGTTACCCTTAGGCAGATACCAGTCCCCATATTGGAACCCTTCTTCAGGCAGGAGGTACTTCACATCTCAATTCACCAGTCCCTCAAAACAAGTATCCCCACCAAACTCAAAACATTTGTTGTTGGATTCTTCTCACGTGTTTGCTCCAGAATTGACCCAGATTTCTGCTCCCTACCCCTTGATATCACCTCCTAAAGCCCATTGCCAGTTAGCACAGTGGAATATGTTGCTACATTACAAGTAAAGATACTAATAAATATGCTCAATGGTTATTTACTTGATGCTCTATTTAGAGACCCAAAAGTCGTGTATAATGTAAATATGAAATTGTATTTTTTTTTTATTTTGAATTTTAAAAGATTGGGTCCAACAATATAGAGTAAGGATTTGACATAATCATATTAATTATAATTCTATACAGACTGTATTCTTCTGTATTGTGTTACGTTGATATATAATGTTGTAATACCTGCTCTTAATACAAATCCTCTTCATCATCATTATACAGTGAAACCCTACATAACCTAACAATAACTCCAGTTAGCTACACTAGACTTGATATGGTGGTCAAAAAGCCCTCTCTCCTAAGCCTTTGAAAAAGCTCAGGCGAAACACACGTTAGGTATTCGGCTGTCCGTGTGCACTCTGGAATTTAATAATGCCACAGTTATAGTGTGTATTACACGTCTTTTAATTTTGCTTTGCTGGCATTAGTCCTTTGAGCTTGATTATGCCTGTACATTTTTTTACAATAATTGTGAGTATCCATCTAGTGAGAGGTAATCTGTTAAACCCATTGATATCCCACAGTTGTGGGGCTCATGCAATCATAGACCATGTTATGTTAGGGATCTTTTTAACTCACTGGATGTCTCACAATGGGCCTCTAAATCGACCATTACTCTAGGATTTATTTGGTTAGTGATTTAGTTTATTTTACTTGGTAATTTATATTTTGTGATGAATATATTGATACACTGGCATGGTAAATGTATGTATTCCAGGTATTTCTACAGTGCTACTTGTAGTTTTCATTTTCATTGATTTTAACTGAGTATCTTTCTGATGGGTTTTTTTAATGTGTAGAATAAAAGTTATGTTTTAATTCTTTTGCTCTATTTTTTGGAATGGGATATTGAACTATAAGTGTATGCAAGGGATCATTTCTTCTTTTTCTTTTTATGTTTAAGATTATGTATTAGATTATCACCCAGGCACCCTCCGCACTCTTAGATTACATTTGAGTGTATGGGGAAAATATATGAGAATATTTGATAAATGGTTTGGCTCTGCACCTTTCTTAAATGTTTGCCTCTCTCTTAACTACTCAGGGCTGCCTTTTCAAGGGGTGTGTCATTTGACTACAAAAATAATGCAAATTATGTTGACAAAATGACAGTTTGAAATCCTTTTCAAATCAATCTTGTTGAATGAATATAATGAATGCATATATTTTTGTAATGCAGAGCTTAATTTTTAAAGCATATATAAAAAAATGATATACTAAAAGTGATGGTACACGTAAATCTGCTACAATACAGATTACACCTTTTTCCATAAAGTATATGTTAATGCTGTTTTTGTTTGTAAAAAAATACACATCACAACTATTTTAAAAATATTTATTAATTTTACCTGTGTACTGTTCTACTGTCTGTCCAAGGCAAATCTTTTTCCTATTCAGAAGCCGGTATGGCCAATGTGAACCTATGACACACAAACCATAGCTGTGAATGGAAGGACACTCCAGATCCCCAGCATTGGGGATGGATTGAGTGACAGTGTAGATGAATCGCATATGCGCAGGTTATCTTCCGGGTTAAAAGCTACCAGGTCCGCACATTAGATGACATGTGTAGAGTGGGTGGTACCACTTTATACTACAGAAAATATTTGCAGGGGGCAGAGGGAGAGATTATAAATGTTAGTAAATAAAAAATAAAATGTTAAAGGGACATTAAACACTTTGAGATGGTAATATAAAATGTTAAATTGTATATAATAAAACAACTCTGCAAAATACTTTCATTATTTATTGTGTCCTCTTTGCCTGCAATTCCATTCTGAAATTGTGAGCTTTTCAGTTCCTGTTAGAAATGGAAGTGCAGAACACTGTTAAATCCAGCACAACCATTGGCTGCACACTCTAGTGACCTATTTATATAACTGACCCTAATTGGCCACAGCAGAGAAGGTAACACAAGTTACAACATGGCAGCTCCCAGTGTTTTATAGACACTAAAACTTTACACTTATTTTGTCACTTTTTAAACAACTAATGAAACTTTAAAAAATACATCTACATGTTAGTCATGGACTAATCTTTTCTTTGAATGCATATATCTAGCATATATTTAGTGTTTAATGTCCCTTTAATGCAGTTAGTATGTGACTTTAGTTTTTTTTTGTGTTTATTAGTGTCATATTGATTTTTTTACAGAATTGGATTCCTGAGAAGGAAAACAAAACAGAGGCGCCTCTAAGTGCAGTAACATAAAGGCAACAAGCCAACCCAAAAACATAGGTAAATAACTCACGTGCGGTGCTGCACACTATAATGTGAATGGGGCAGGCTGAGACTTCTGAGCTGCTTGGCTGACTCGACAACCAGCTCTCCGGACAGGTGAACTCTCAGGATGAGGGACCTACTTACACCGTAGGTGATTGGAATCAATCGTCCTCCGCAAGCACCAAGCCGTGTCTTGCAGCAAAGCAATGCTCAGGATGATTGACTGGATCGTGATTCAAGCAGATGGAAATGGTAACAAAATTACCAGCAGGAGTGGTAGCAATAAAACCATTTATTGGATAAAAACAAATGTCATTGATACAGTGATGCGTTTCTCGGCGATCAATGCCATTTCCTTAGACTGTAATGATACAAGTAACCGCTACCTATTTAAATCATTCTGCTCCAATAGAAAATATCAAAGGTAAAACACATGATCCACACCTTGTGACATCATACAAGTAAAAAATGCCTATATGGCTTATCAAAGGATCATAATTAATATGAAACATGCAAACATTATTATTACCATACAACATTGCAACATTCTAACTATACAATAAGATATAGTTCCGCTCATATTATATATTAGTGTTTCTAATTTTTTACATCATATACTATATACTATATATGTACATGGTATAATCTTATCACATTCTTGTTATGCACATAGCTTTTTTTACACTATATCCATTTAGGATACATAACCATGTAATTATACACGATAATATAATGGTATGAATAGGATGGCTTGTTATTGCAATATATTAAAACTATGTTGTTTCAGAAATTAATTAAATGGCTTTCGGCCATTTGTCTGACTGGTTCGGGACACACTGTGATATTGTTTTTGATAGAGGAAATAACTGCATTTTGTGTTTTGCTGGAGATTTTCTATTTCATATAGATAGTATCTTATTGTATAGTTATAATGTTGCAATGCTGTATAGTAATAATAATGTTTGCATGTTTCATATCAATTGCGATCCTTTGATAAGCCATATAGGCATTTTTTTAACCTGTATGATGGATCATGTGTTTTTTTCCTGATATGTTTTCTATTGGAGCAGAATGATTTAAATAGGTAGCAGTTACTTGTATCATTACAGTCTAAGGAAACAGCATTGATCACCGAGAAACGCGTCACTGTATCAATAACATTTGTTTTTATCTAATAAATGGTTTTATTGCTACTGCTTTTGTTGGTAATTTTGTTACCATTTCCATCTGCTTGAATCACGGTCAATCGTCCTGAGCATTGTTTTGCTGCAAGACATGGCTTGGTACCAGCAGAGGACGATTGATTCCAATCACCTACGGTGTAAGTAGGCCCCTCACCCTGAGAGTTCACCTGTCCGGAGAGCTGGTTGTCGAGTCAGCTGAGTCAGCCGAGCAGCTCAGAAGTCTCAGCCTGCCCCATTCGCACTATAGTGTGCATCACCGCATTTACCTATGTTTTTGGTTTGGCTTGTTGCCCTTATGTTACTGCACTTAGAGGCACCTCTGTTTTGTTTTCCTTCTCAGGAATCCGATTCTCTACGTCTGCTTATTCTTCAAGAGAGCTACGGGAGCATTGTTTTTGCCTCACAAGACTTTATTTTGGGTCTTATTTACAAATAGCGATTTAGTCTGCTTATTTGTTATTCTTTTTCAAAAATGTGTTGGTCTGTGGGGATATATACATAGCCCTGATTTCGTTGTTTGATTATTAGAGCGCCCCCTACGGATATTTGAGTGACAGTATTGTTACTCATTTATTATTGTCTGATATTGATTTTTTTCTTTATTATTTTTGTGAAATGTACAACATAACTGTACACAATTTTTAATAATTTATGTAATATCGTACAACCGTGCACTTAAGAAGCCAAAATCAATACAATAGTTAAATAGTAAAGTCATAATTACACATTCATGATTCAGACAGAGCATATAATTTTAACCCTTTACATGCCAGGTACGTTCTCCAAAAAAAAAGGCAGTTAATAACCATGGCTGTACCTGGCATGTCCTCTATCAAATTGAGCACTGGAAGCAATCGCAACCGCTTCCAGCCGCTCTCAGGGTATTGCAGCGATGCCTCGATACTGATGGTGCCGATTGTTAGTGGTGTGGGAGGCTTAGGAGTGAGGTGGTAGGTGGCCCATTGCTGGAGGGTGTGGGAGGAGGGTGGGAGCGAGTGGGACTGCTGCGCTACAGGGAAGTAAAAAAAAATTAGACACGCAACGGCGGTAAGGAGGAAGGAGGGAGGGAGAGAAGGGGATATGAGGGGTATCCTATGTGTGATCCGATGAGGGAAAGGGATCTGGGAGGGGGTAGGGTAACGAGGGGGGCAGCTACACTACAGAAAAAAATAGTTTCTAAAAAAAAAATTAAAAAGAAAATTACTGCAGACAGCTGCCAGTACCTAAGATAGCGGCAAATAGGTAGATGGGGGAGGGTTAGAGAGCTGTTTGTGGGGATCAGGGAGGTTCGGGGGTAAGGGGGATCCTACACTGCAGAAAAAATAAATAAAAAACAAACAAATTTTTTTTTTTTTTTTTCCTACTGACAGACTTTCTGCCAGTACTTAAGATGGGGGTAACCATTAGGGGGTGGGGGGAGGGAAGAGAGCTGTTTGAGATGGATCAGGGAGGGATCAGGGGTTGGGATGTGTCAGGTGGGAGGCTAATCTTTGCACTAAAGCTAAAATTAACCCTACAAGCTACCTAATTAACCCCTTCACTGCTTGTCATAATAAAAATGTGGTGCACAGCTGCAATTAGCGGCCTTCTAATTACCAAAAAGCAATGCCAAAGCCATATATGTCTGCTATTTCTGAACAAAGGGGATCCCAGAGAAGCATTTACAAACATTTGTGTTATAATTGTAACTTATTTTAGTGAGAAATCTAAAGTTTTTGAAAAAGTTAACAATTTTTTTTATTTGATTGCATTTGGTGGTGAAATGGTGGTATGAAATATACCAAAATTGGCCTAAATCAATACTTTGGGCTGTCTACTAAATATATTTATATATATATATATATACATGTGAAGGGTTAATCAGGGATTCCTGACAGATATCAGTGTTACAATTTAACTTTCGCTAATTTTGGGGGGGAAAAATGGTTTAGAAATAACAAAGTGCTGCTTGTACATACAGGGAGTGCAGAATTATTAGGCAAGTTGTATTTTTGAGGATTAATTTTATTATTGAACAACAACCATGTTCTCAATGAACCTAAAAAACTCATTAATATCAAAGCTGAATATTTTTGGAAGTAGTTTTTAGTTTGTTTTTAGTTTTAGCTATTTTAGGGGGATATCTGTGTGTGCAGGTGACTATTACTGTGCATAATTATTAGGCAACTTAACAAAAAACAAATATATACCCATTTCAATAATTTATTTTTACCAGTGAAACCAATATAAAATCTCAACATTCACAAATATACATTTCTGACATTCAAAAACAAAACAAAAACAAATCAGTGACCAATATAGCCACCTTTCTTTGCAAGGACACTCAAAAGCCTGCCATCCATGGATTCTGTTAGTGTTTTGATCTGTTCACCATCAACATTGCGTGCAGCAGCAACCACAGCCTCCCAGACACTGTTCAGAGAGGTGTACTGTTTTCCCTCCTTGTAAATCTCACATTTGATGATGGACCACAGGTTCTCAATGGGGTTCAGATCAGGTGAACAAGGAGGCCATGTCATTAGATTTTCTTCTTTTATACCCTTTCTTGCCAGCCACACTGTGGAGTACTTGGACGCGTGTGATGGAGCATTGTCCTGCATGAAAATCATGTTTTTCTTGAAGGATGCAGACTTCTTCCTGTACCACTGCTTGAAGAATGTGTCTTCCAGAAACTGGCAGTAGGACTGGGAGTTGAGCTTGACTCCATCCTCAACCCCAAAAGGCCCCACAAGCTCATCTTTGATGATACCAGCCCAAACCAGTACTCCACCTCCACCTTGCTGGCGTCTGAGTCAGACTGGAGCTCTCTGCCCTTTACCAATCCAGCCACGGGCCCATCTATCTGGCCCATCAAGACTCACTCTCATTTCATCAGTCCATAAAACCTTAGAAAAATCAGTCTTGAGATATTTCTTGGCCCAGTCTTGATGTTTCAGCTTGTGTGTCTTGCTCAGTGGTGGTCGTCTTTCAGCCTTTCTTACCTTGGCCATGTCTCTGAGTATTGCACACCTTGTGCTTTTGGGCACTGCAGTGATGTTGCAGCTCTGAAATATGGCCAAACTGGTGGCAAGTGGCATCTTGGCAGCTGCACACTTGACTTTTCTCAGTTCATGGGCAGTTATTTTGCGCCTTGGTTTTTCCACACGCTTCTTGCGACCCTGTTGACTATTTTGAATGAAACGCTTGATTGTTCGATGATCACGCTTCAGAAGCTTTGCAATTTTAAGAGTGCTGCATCCCTCTGCAAGATATCTCACTATTTTTGACTTTTCTGAGCCTGTCAAGTCCTTCTTTTGACCCATTTTGCCAAAGGAAAGGAAGTTGCCTAATAATTATGCACACCTGATATAGGGTGTTGATGTCATTAGACCACACCCCTTCTCATTACAGAGATGCACATCACCTAATATGCTTAATTGGTAGTAGGCTTTCAAGCCTATACAGCTTGGAGTAAGACAACATGCATAAAGAGGATGATGTGGTCAAAATACTCATTTGCCTAATAATTCTGCACTCCCTGTATTGCCCTATAACTTGCAAAGAACATGTAAACATTGGGTATTTCTAAGCTCAAGACAAAATTTAGAAACTACTTAGCATGGGAGTTTTTTGGTGGTTGTAGATGTGTAACAGATTTTGGGGGTCAAAGTTAGAAAAAGGGTGTTTTTTTCAATTTTTTCATCATATTTTATATATATTTGTTTTATATTAAATTATATGATCTGATGAAAATAATGGTATCTTCAGAAAGTCCATTTAATGGCAAGAAAATGGTATATAATATGTGTGGGTACAGTAAATGAGTAAGTGGAAAATTACAGCTAAACACAAACACCGCAGGAATGTAAAAATAGCCTTGGTCCCAAATGGTCAAAAATGGAAAAGTACTGTGGTCCTTAAAGGGACAGTCTACCATAGAATTGTTATTGTTTTAAAAGATAGATAATCCCTTTATTACCCATTCCCCAGTTTTGCATAACCAACACAGTTATATTAATATACTTTTTACCTCTGTGATTACCTTGTATCTAGGAACCTTCTTCCAGCCCCCTGATCACATGACTGTGACTGTTTATTATCTATTGTCTTAAATTTAGTATTGTTTTGTGCTAGATCTTAAATAA
The DNA here is from genome assembly GCF_027579735.1 of Bombina bombina. NCBI lineage: Eukaryota > Metazoa > Chordata > Amphibia > Anura > Bombinatoridae > Bombina > Bombina bombina. The sequence continues at coordinate 1,017,197,297 of NC_069500.1, read as the reverse complement.
CCCCCTGTGCCTGAACACAGTGTTATCTATATGGCCCACGTGTACTTTCTGTTTCTTTGTGCTGAAAAGAGATTTAAAAAGCATGTGATAAGAGGCAGCCCTCAAAGGATTAGAAATTAGCATATGAGCCTACCTATGTTTAGTTTAAACTAAGAATACCAAGAGAAAAAAGCAAATTTGATGATAAAAGTAAATTGGAAAGTTGATTAAAATTAAAAGTTCTATCTGAATAATGAAAGTTTAACATATACTAGACTGTCCCTTTAAGGGGTTATTCTATGTGAGTGAACAACACTGGAATGTGAAATATTCATATTTTCATGTCAGGTTAGCGATTAGGATTGCGCGAGAGTGTTTTTTTTTATCTACTTTTATTGGGGAATACGTTAGCGTGCACGCAATATTCTAACTTCGGCTTTTTGTGCTCATTGAATTAGCGCAAGAACAAAAACAGTTTACTTTCAACTCATAATACGAATGATTATGTAACTCATCGAGCACAAAAAGCTCACTTCTAGTGCAGTTAATGCTTGAGCTGGAGCGTTAAATAGTGTTCCACTCGTAATCTGGTCCGTAGTGTTTAATGCAACTTTAATTTACAGCTAAACACAAACACTTCAGAAATGTAAAACCAGCCCTGGTCCTTAACGGTAAGAACATTGAAAAACGGTCTGGTCAGTAAGGGGTTAAACAACTTTCCAATTTACTTATATTATTTAATTTGCTTCCTTCTCTTGTTATCCTTTGTTGAAGGGTTTATCTAGTTAAGCTCAGGAGCAGCAAAGCACCTGGGTGCTAGCTGCTAATTGGTGGCTGCATATATATGCTCTTTGTCATTGGCTCTTCCATGTGTTCAGTTAGAAACCAGTAGTACATAGCTGCTCCTTCAACAAATGATACCAAGAAAATGAAACACATTTGATGATGGAAGTAAACTGGAAAGTTGTTTAAAATTGTATGCTTGACCTAAATAATAAAATAAAAATTTGGGGTTTCATGTCCCTTTAAATTAACAATAAAGTAACCATAGCACCGCTTAGAAGCTGATTCATAAATTTGTTCTTCACTGACAAAGCTGAGTAGAATGTTCAAGTAAGTAACTAACTTAGGACTCCCTTCCATTGAGCCGTAAGCTACTGAAGTGTCCGACAGCTAAAAGTAGTTTACGGCTCCATTTTAGTACCAGGTTTCCATTGAAATATTTTGTGCATTGCGTGCAGTCGCTCTTTTCGTGTAGGTGTAAGTTAACGTTGTATTAACGCTTCCATCCGATGTTGAATTTCTTGAAATTCAATTAGTTGCTATAGTAACCCGTAATGTTTGCGCACCTTACCTGTTATCACCTCCAAAAGAGAACAAAAAACAGAATTTATGCTTACCTGATAAATTACTTTCTCTTGTGGTGTATCCAGTCCACGGATTCATCCTTTACTTGTGGGATATTCTCCTTCCCTACAGGAAGTGGCAAAGAGAGCACACAGCAGAGCTGTCCATATAGCTCCCCCTCTAGCTCCACCCCCCAGTTATTTGACCAAAGGTTAGGAAGAAAAAGGAGAAACCATAGGGTGCAGTGGTGACTGTAGTTTAAACAACATTTTTTTACCTGACTTAATTGCCAGGGCGGGCCATGGACTGGATACACCACAAGAGAAAGTAATTTATCAGGTAAGCATAAATTCTGTTTTCTCTTGTAAGGTGTATCCAGTCCACGGATTCATCCTTTACTTGTGGGATACCAATACCAAAGCTTTAGGACACGGATGAAGGGAGGGAACAAGACAGGTACCTTAAACGGAAGGCACCGCTGCTTGCAAAACCTTTCTCCCAAAAATAGCCTCCGAAGAAGCAAAAGTATCGAATTTGTAAAATTTGGAAAAAGTATGCAGTGAAGACCAAGTCACTGCCTTACAAATCTGTTCAACAGAAGCCTCATTTTTAAAAGCCCATGTGGAAGCCACTGCTCTGGTAGAATGAGCAGTAATTGTTTCTGGAGGCTGCTGGCCAGCAGTCTCATAGGCCAAACGGATGATGCTTTTCAGCCAAAAGGAAAGAGAGGTAGCAGTCGCTTTCTGACCTCTCCTCTTACCAGAATAGATAACAAACAAGGAAGATGTTTGTCTGAAATTATTAGTTGCTTGTAAATAGAACTTTAAAGCACGAACTACATCAAGATTGTGTAACAGACATTCCTTCTTCGAAGAAGGATTAGTACACAGAGAAGGAACAACTATTTCCTGGTTAATATTCTTGTTAGAAACAACTTTAGGAAGAAAACCAGGCTTGGTACGCAAAACTACCTTATCTGCGTGGAACACCAGGTAAGGTGAATCACACTGTAAGGCAGATAATTCTGAAACTCTTCGAGCAGAAGCGATAGCTACCAAAAACAAAACTTTCCAAGATAACAACTTAATATCTATGGAATGTAAAGGTTCAAACGGAACCCCTTGAAGAACTGAAAGAACTAGATTTAGACTCCATGGCGGAGCCACAGGTTTATAGACAGGCTTGATTCTGACTAAAGCCTGAGCAAACGCTTGAACGTCTGGTACCTCTGCCAGACGCTTGTGTAAAAGGATAGACAGAGCAGATATCTGTCCTTTTAAGGAACTAGCTGACAATCCTTTCTCCAATCCTTCTTGGAGGAAAGACAATATCCTGGGAATCCTAATCTTACTCCATGAGTAACCCTTGGATTCACACCAACAAAGATATTTCCGCCATATCTTATGGTAGATTTTCCTGGTGACAGGCTTTCTAGCCTGAATCAGAGTATCTATAACTGACTCAGAGAAACCACGCTTTGATAGAATTAAGCGTTCAATCTCCAAGCAGTCAGACGTAGAGAAACTAGATTTGGATGCTTGAACGGGCCCTGTATTAGAAGATCCTGCCTCATTGGCAGTGTCCATGGTGGGACAGATGACATGTCCACTAGGTCTGCATACCAAGTCCTGCGTGGCCACGCAGGCGCTATCAGAATCACCAAAGCCTTCTCCTGCTTGATTCTGGTGACCAGACGAGGGATAAGGGGAAACGGTGGAAAAACATAAGCCAGATTGAAGGACCAAGGCGCTGCTAGAGCATCTATCAATACCGCCTTGGGGTCCCGGGACCTCGACCCATAGAGAGGAAGTTTGTAGTTCTGATGGGACGCCATCAGATCCAACTCTGGAGTGCCCCATAGCTGAGTCAGCTGGGCAAATACCTTCGGGTGGAGTTCCCACTCCCCCGGGTGAAAAGTCTGACGACTTAGAAAATCCGCCTCCCAGTTGTCTACTCCTGGGATGTGAATTGCTGAGAGATGGCAGGAGTGATCCTCCGCCCACCTGATTATTTTGGTTACTTCCGTCATCGCTAGGGAACTCTTTGTTCCCCCCTGGTGATTGACGTATGCTACAGTCGTGATGTTGTCCGACTGAAAGCTGATGAATTTGGTTGCAGCTAGTTGAGGCCATGCCTGAAGAGCATTGAATATCGCCCTCAGTTCCAGAATGTTTATCAGGAGAAGCATTTCTTCCCGAGACCATAAGCCCTGAGCTTTCAGGGAGTCCCAGACCGCATCCCAGCCTAACAGGCTGGCGTCGGTCGTTACAATGATCCACTCTGGCCTGCGGAAATATATTCCCTGAGACAGGTGATCCTGAGACAACCACCAGAGAAGAAAATCTCTGGTCTCCTGGTCCAACTGAATTTGAGGAGACAAATCTGCATAATCCCCATTCCACTTTTGATTGAAGATAATAAAAACTACAATTCTAACACCACATTCACTTTACCCTCCCGAGAGAGACCCTAGTGCTTAGAGCCGGCAAAGAGAATGACTGGGGGGTGGAGCTAGAGGGGGAGCTATATGGACAGCTCTGCTGTGTGCTCTCTTTGCCACTTCCTGTACGGAAGGAGAATATCCCACAAGTAAAGGATGAATCCATGGACTGGATACACCTTACAAGAGAAACAAAGATACACATAATACATATTTTTTTAAAGACCACTAAAAACAGTAGAATTGCATAATTAAGAAGTGCATAATAAAAAGACAATGCAATAACACCTACTCTGAATTTCTAATAAGCAGTAGATTATTTTCTGGCAAATTTGATTTTTCTCCCATTTTTCAGCCTCCTGTATCATGTGACAGACACCAGCCAATTCCAGACTAGTATATGTATACCCCGTGAGCTTGTGCACATGCTCAGTAGGATCTTGTTGCCCAGAAAGTGTGTATAGAAAAATACTGTGCAAAATTTGATAATAGAAGTAAATTATAAAATGCCTTAAAACTGCATGCTCTTCATGAATCATAAAAGTTTATTTTGACTTGAGTGTCCCTTTAACTATATGCAAATACTATTTTTTATTGTAATTATAAGTTCAGTTGCAGCCACGATCTCGCCGCTGCTTATAGTAAAACACTACATTACCCTGTCAGTATCTTTCTCAAATTCACTGTTTACAGCAATGCATAATACAGTACTAAAGAATCCCCCCATGCGCCGCCCCCCCCCCCCCCCAAATGTGCTTATTATCTAAGTACCAGCAAATAAAAGTGCTATTAAATTAAAAATTATTACTGCACCGTTCAAACTTTTCACCAAGCAGTGACAGGGTAATGTAGTGTGTTACTATAAGCAGCGGCGAGATTGTGGCTGCAACTGAACTTGCGCAGTTGAAGTTCTGCTGATGCCATTGAAAACTCCAAGCACGGGAGCGTGCTAATACCAGATTTACATAGGGCGTATGTTGCAGTCCCGATTGGATGATGCACCTGTCAATCAAACATAGATTTCTGAAATTCTAACAGGGAGGCAGTCAGGGAACAGGTAACGGAGCGCATTTATAAAGGAAAATTTTATAAGAAAAAAAGTATATTTAAAAAAAACAAAAGCATCAATGTGCTTATATTAAGTAATACTTCTAAAATATTAACTCAACTATAGTTAGGTTTACCATCACTTTAAGCGTAGGTCTAGTTTGAATATTGTAGATATGCCCTTGCTTTTTTTATGTAAATACATTCTGATATTTCCATAAGAACATTAAAACATATTTTTGGCAGCCAGACGTCCACTGCTGATATTGAGGTATAATGCGCCATCAGAAGAAGTTTATAAACGAAATTGCTTCCGACACCATATTTATCGGTTTGTGACCTCACGCAAACCTAATTATGGCTCAGTGGAAATGAGCCCTAAAAAAGAGATGAGATAGAGATAGAGACACTCTAATGGGACTTTAAATGCATGCAGAAAATGAAATGATAAACAGGAAATTATTTAAAACTGATTAAATTCTATAGGATGTGTGCACTGATTAACTTTATTTTTACTTATTTAACGTACTGTTACTTTTGTCCCTACCTGATTTTCAAGAGTATTCTAGAGTTCAGAGTTTAAGATGTAATGCTTTGTATCAATATCACTCATACCATAAATACATATTGATATGGTGAAGGAACAACTGATAGGAAAAGATAAAACAGATGTTTGTCCATAGCAATACGGAAGAAATCTTTTCATGTTTGAAAAGTGGATTCAGCTTGCTAAGATAAGCCACTGAATATTTCCAGGATAAAATGGCAAACATTATTAAAACAAGAAGTTTGTAAAAAGAAACTTTGATAAGCACTGTAATATATTGCACTAGCTTTTTACAGATGTTGATGAAAGAAAATCATTAATGAATGTAATACATGCTTCGTTATACCAGCAGTTATCAGTAATGTTACCATATGCATGATATTTTCATATAGACTGACATGTTACGCTTAATCTATATATTTAAAGGGACATAAAAGCATTTTCAAGGACAAAATGTTAAAACACACATTGTGAATGAAAAACACATCTACATCTGAAAAACACTTATTCTCAGCTGTTGTAAAATAAGGAAGCACTACTGCTTTATGCTCATTGTGCTGCCCAAATGTCTAGAGACCAAAACAGAACCAACGGGAGTTCAGATGTGGGCTCTGATGATCAAAAGTGTTGCAAGGTGGCGATATATTAAAAAGTTGAAAATTCCAGCAAAGTATTCAAAAGTGCCATCATTACTGTTTAAAGGCAGCATAACTAAGAGGCGTTTTACTATACATCCCAATGTGTGGCGATGTTACCGACATATTCCAAGCAGCACCAGCATTGACAGTGGCGATGTAAAGTAAAGGATCCCTTTTAAATATATAGCACCAAGCCTAATAAAAATACCCCTAAATCGACATAACCCACCACCGCAAACTAACCCTACACTACTTAACCCCTAAATCGCCATTAGCCCACTGCAATAAACTTGCTAACCTATTTACCCCTAAAACAACAAAATCACCCAACACAAAAAAAACTAACCTATTAACCCCTAAGCTGCCAATAGCCCACTGCATTATCCCCCTACACTACTTAACCCCTAAACAGCCACAATCCCCCAGTGCAAACTACCCATAACAGTTAACTCCTCCTAAGTTACAGAACATAAAAAACACTAATATTAAAATAACAACAAAAACATTTTACCAAAAATAAAAACACTACCAAACAAACAGTAAGGTTTATCTTAAAACTAAGCCAAAAGAGCCCAGCACCAATTTCTCTCAATTCTGTAAGTGTGCAAGTCACAAGGAGTATCTGTTACCCCCAGCAATGTAACTTAAACAGCAAAAGTAGTGACAGCACCACAGGTATCATTCGGCGAAAAATTTAATAGGAGAACCTCAAGACCACAGGTACATGCAAAGTTTCTGACCTACATGGTCCTTAATAGCCCTGTCCAATAACATTGCAGTCTTCCCAATAACGACTTTTAACCCTTAAAGTGCAATTTTACAATGAACCGTGACATCTAGTGGTTACAAAGAATTATTACAATAAACTACAAACAGAATTATAAAAACACATGCAAATCATAATCAATATTCAGACCCTGGGGATTTAAAGTATTGAGGAATTTAATCCACCAAACTTATTTTTGCTTTAATTTTAACTCTCTATCTCCCCCCTCCTTAATGGAGGTATATGGTCGATAACCTGGAAGCGGAGTTGGCTTACTGAGTGACCCTTTTGAACAAAATGTGCAGATACAGGTAATGTAATATTTGTGGACCTAATAAACGCCTTGTGTTTACTGAACCTATCCCGGACAGCTCTAGTGGTCTCGCCTATATAACAAAGCTCACACTGACATTTTAGCAGATAAATAGCATACTCTGTTTGGTACGTATAAAGGCCATTAATTCTTAACTGTTTCCTTTTATCATTCTGTTCCAGATACTTACCCTTAATGACAAAATTACACTGTGCACAATGCAAACAAGGATAACATCCTTTGTTGGGAGTAGTTAAATAATTAATAGTAGGTTTTTTATTAGTGCCAACTTCAGCTTTTACTAAACTGTCTCTAAGATTCTTTACCCTTTGATAAGATGGCATAGGTGGCAATTTAAACATTTCCAGATCAGGATTACATTTAGATAGCACATACCAATATTTCCTAATAATCCTGTAAATGTCATTGATATTATTGCTATACTCAGCGGATAAATAAACAATCTTTACGTTTTTTTGTTCTTTCTTTTACCACTCTGGCATTACTCTGTATCACTTCGCCAATTGTCTGTTCAATCATTTGGGTGGGATAACCCCTTTTCATGAATTTCATGCCCATAGTTCTCAATCTTAAAGGTAATAGCTTCTCATCACTTATGCTATTTATCTGCTATAATGTCCGGGTGGGCTTGTTATATAGGCAAGACCACTCGAGCTGTCAGGGACAGGTTCAATGAACAAAAGACGTCTATTAGGTCCAAGGATATTACAATACCTGTATCTGTACATTTTGTTCAAAGGGGTCACTCAGTAAGCCAACTCCGCTTCCAGGTTATAGACCATACACCCCCATTAAGGAGGGGGGGGGGAGATAGGGAGTTCAAATTAAAACAAAAATAAGTTTGATGGATTAAATTCCTCAATACTTTACATCCCCGCATCTGAGTGTAGACAATAGGTACAATTTATTAAATAGTCCCTTCCCAGAGTGCTACTTACAGAATAAAAACATATACCGTTCTCATAAGTTATGTACAACTATGAAGCTTGCTTCAGCATCTGACATGTCACTAGCCCGCCTTCTTCTGGATACTCCCAGCTGATTCAATCGTCAGAGTGCTTTACACGCTGTTTTTCTGACAGCTTCTCTGATGCTTTCAGTGTATGGGATTCGCCAATCCAAATAGGGAGCCAGACTCTTTCACTGAATCTGATGCAGAGTGTGGACCCACACTTCTAGCAGAGTCAGCAGAAGAGCGGGTACGATAAATAGTGCTGCATTTGTAATCTAGCCCAAAATGCTATATTTTCTTAGATAATTTTATTATTAAACAATACCCCCTTCTTTTAGTATGAGTTTATTCACATAGTAGAAGTTACACTCTTGGAACATCCCATTTCTGCTCCAGCTAAGGATAAGGCCCGTGATTGGAGCATACACACATGTGTTTGCTTCTCATTTATTCACCAGCAGTAACCAATGCTAGAGGGTAACATTTTTGACTATGTAATTATTTCTTTTCAGAGGCTAAATCAATAGGAAATTATAATATAAATGTACAGTGGTCTGAAAACTATCCTGAGGAAAGTGTGGATGTAATTAGACAGCACATTTTTCTACTCAGGTCTAAACTATGCTACTGAAAGTTCAGTAGGAATCCTATGCAAATATAAAGTAGCCCACATATTTATCAGACTGATGCCTTGCAATCTTATCATATGAATTTCTGTGTTATGGTAAAAAGTATTAAAGACATTTAAAGAGACATTAAGCACTCTGATAATGTTTCACTTTTAGCTCATTAATATCTGCCCCTGTTTTAGAAGAGGAGATAACAGTATTTTAAACCTTGAGAAGCATAGGTTACAACATGGCAGTTCCTGTTACTGTTCCTTTATGTAGACCAGAACTTTACATTAATGTTTTCAGTATTTAAACAACTAATATAGTTAAAAAATACATCTGCATTAAGATATAGGGGCCCATTTATCAAGCTCTAGATGGAGCTTGAGGGCCAGTGTTTCTGGCGAGCTTGCAGCCTCGCCAGAAACAGCAGTTATGAAGCAGCGGTCTAAAGACTGCTGCTCCATAACCCTGTCCTGCTGCTATGAGCAGGCGGACAGACATCGCCGAAAATCAACCCTATCAAATACGATCGGGTTGATTGACACCTCCCTGCTGGCGGGTGATTGGCAGCGAATCACAAGAGCTGCTGGTGCAATGCTGAAAACGGAGAGCGTATTGCTCTCCGCATTCAGCAAGGTCTGGAGGACGTGATCCACACTGTTGGATAAGGTCCGCCAGACCTTTGATAAATAGTCCAAATTTCTTTTTGGCAGCTAAAGGTTCATAAACAGTTTTAATATTCAGATTTTTCACTTAATTACCAGAGGTCAGGTATTCTCTGCCAAGCAGCAGCACAGTACCATGTCATGGAGTGTCAAAGCCAGCAGATGTTCCAGGAAATTGTGTCACATGCTAGTGCAAACATTGTAGCACAGAGTTACTGAACCCTACCACATGGGATACCTTATCTCTTTAGGGTGTCAGGGCAGGAGTTGGACTGTATTTGAGTATTATGTTGAGGAGCATAGTTTGTACGGTGTAACACCAAACTAAATAAATGGGGAAGCTGTGAATTTTCTTTGCTTTTATTCACATTTATAAGTTTGTTGCCAGGCTAGTTTGTAAACTATTTGCCTGCTGCCCTAATACCATGATAAGCTTTATGCTAATTCTTTCATGATCAACGAAGAAGAGCCATTGGTGGTATTTCCTCCTGTAGTTAGTTCCTCCATGTATTTTTTAACTTTGGCGATAGGTCCTACCTCTTCTTCTTTGATTTGGATTACCAGCCTTTTTGGACCACTTGTAGCTGCTTTTGCTTGCCCTGTTAACCTGTACTTGTGGTCATGGAAGACTAAAATGTGACTAAGAAGCAACACTGTAGGATGAAAGCTGAGCCGAGTTGTTTACTGGAGCTGTGGGAGCGAGAGGCGCTGAAGGAATCTTCGCCTATCCGAGGGACAGAGTCCCAGCTCACCACTAAGGCTGCTCAGGTACTGAAGTTGACTGAAGGTACGGTCTGGCGTGTCCAAGGTCCGTAGTGTACTGGGGTCACGGCATCATCTGGTATTATTGTGGCATTAAGGGTTTAAGTGGCTAACAGGTAGTATTGACTATTGAGCCATCGGGTCAAGTGATTATAATACAGTGCTAACTATTTGAGCTCTCATTCCCCCTTGCATATCTGATTTGCAATTCCTTCATGATGTCAATAATGCATTGGTTGTCCTTCACTACACATGACTTCATGATGCACTGACATTCTAATGTGAATCCTACTGCACCACTATTTTCACTTCACCTAAACATTCTGATAAAGCATATTAGCATACCTTCCAAGTGTTCCAATTTTTCATGTACATTCCTGTTGTTTTGCCACTTGTCCCATGGTTTAATTGCCGCATACTATAAAAGTATGCACTGTGGCATTGGCTAGACATATATGCCTGACTGTGGCAGACAGATATGAGGTCTTCAAAGATGAAAGAAGACAGATGCGCCACATGGCCCAATATTGTTTGGTCCAAAAATATATTGAAATGTGCATAGATTGAACTCACATTTATTGAAGCACCTCAGTTAGTGCTATAGAGGCAGTCTGGGATCTCTAGCAGTCACACAGGGGACCAAACTCCGGTAATAGTGTGTTGTCTGTATCAAATGACAAAAAAGACAAGGTGCCTATATGGCCTAGTATTGTTTTAGCAAAAATTGCAGGATATTAAGATAAGATGGTACTCACAATAGTTGTAGCATCTCCTTTGATGCTATAGAGGCAGGATGGGATCAATATGGTCACCCACCAGACTTAACCAAAGGCTCACTGGATACAGATGAAGGTAGAACCACCATTCATCAGGATTACCAGGATAAGGTGTGCCCTCTCACACAGAGGGATAGCAGGCCAGCAAACAATGAATAGCAAGTGTTCCAGATATATATAAAAGTTTTATTTGAAATCATAAAAACAGGGCAACGCGTTTCTCAGCTCTAGGCTGTTTCATCAGGCTTCATCGGGCTAACTATTTGAGCTCTCATTCCCCCTTGCATATCTGATTTGCAATTCCTTCATGATGTCAATAATGCATTGGTTGTCCTTCTCTACACATGACTTCATGATGCACTGACATTCTAATGTGAATCCTACTGCACCACTATGTTCACTTAACCTAAACATTCTGATAAAGCGCATTAGCATACCTTCCAAGTGTTCCAATTTTTCATGTACATTCCTGTTGTTTTGCCACTTGTCCCATGGTTTAATTGACGCATACTATAAAAGTATGCACTGTGGCATTGGCTAGACATATATGTCTGACTGTGGCAGACAGATATGAGGTCTTATGCATACATTTTTTTACATATTGGGGCATTTGAGTTTCCTCTACTTTACATCAGACCAAAATAAAAAATCAAAAAAATCCAATATGGTAACTATCATCTGGTCCAAGTATTGAGCCAGCCCTACAGCCACCCCAAAAAGAGCTGCTAACTTCTATAAGAGTTACTGATCATTACTGTAAAAGTGTTTGAGGTCAATGTATTATATGGTATGTAAAACACATTCAAGGCTCTAAAAGGACCCCATTTGGGACTATTCCTCCAAGTGCCCCCCCTTCCCCTAACAACACCCCTCAAACTGTGAAGGATAATCTGCATCCTATACTAATTGAGGTGATACAATTATTTTATCTTCTCAGTAATTAAATGTGTTTTTGGTTTGGTGGGCTTTACTCTGCTGAGATCAGGTTGCTTGCTTCACAGGAGACTGTATTGCCAATTGGCCTTTTGTTTCCAATAACTCAATGTATTCAGGGTCAACAGTTTTCATTAACACAGAAAATTCATAATATTATTATCTCTGACAGAAAAAAACAGCAACAAAAAAATGGTGTCAGAGAGCTTGTGAACATCAAACATCTATTTTGCCTGCTTACCAAATTGTTTGCAATGGAGATCTATAATTTGCAGAGTAGGAATATAAATGTACATTTTAGCTACAGTAGAGTATTTATAATTAACAGAACAGTTTTAAAGCCCTCAATATAATTATATTTGTAATTTCACAATACATCATAAATACATTGCAATTTAAAATATTTTGGTGTATATGAATGATTCAAGATGAAATAAAGTTTGTTTTATTTCAAATTGTATGGGCGTAATTTGAATAATATTATTTTGAGAATAACTACTGTAGGTGTGGATAATATTTTACATAAAGAAGTAATCAAAGGGAATACTGTAATTTACAAGTAACAACTATTTGCCTTGTTTTTGTAATAACTAATTCCTAGCAGAGCAAGAGCAAAAAACAATCTTATTTAAGTGCTGACTGCAGTAAAAATGAAAGCTTTGAAGATTCTTTACATATAATCATCTATGGTTAAACTATCACTTTTAGTTTAAAACTAGTACTTTGTGGCATTTTAACAATAGAATATGTCATCTGAAGACAGAAAAGTACACAAAGTAAGTACAGTAATCACTATGTCAAATCTGCAACCACTAATTTACCAAAAAATGAAGCATGTCCCAAAATTAAAAGCAAGTATTGGGTATTTTAAAGAAACAATGGAAACAAGGCTTAGAATTTACTTTTGCCTAAATTACGAGTTTTGCTCTATAGAGGGTGTTAAGCGAACGCAACAAAAGTTGCGTTATTTCACCCTCCATATCAATGCCATTACAAGTTTCTGAAAAGCCTCCTTGTGCGTGAGATATGGTGCCCATAAGCTCCATACCACAAAAAAATACAAGAACTGAAAATACGTGCTCGTGCTCAAGAGAGTGTTAAAAAAAAACTAACACCTGAAGTGCGGAATGTCGATCGCCGTAACGCAACCCCATTGGTGTCTATGGGAAAAAAAAGTTACGTTTAAACCTAACAACCTAACATAAACCCCAAGTCTAAACACCCCTAATCTGCCACCCCCGACATCGCCGACACCGAAATAAAGTTATTAACTCCTAATCTGCCGTTCCCGACATCGCATGCACTAATAAACTTTATTAACCCATATTCCGCCGCTCCCCGACATCGCCGACATTAATAAAAGTTATTAACCCCTATTCCGCCGCTCCCCGACAACGCCACCACTATAATACATTTATTAACCCTTAAACCTCTAGCCTCCCACATCACCGCCACTAAATAAACCTATTAACCCCTAAACCGCCAGCCCCCCACATCGCAAAAAACTAAATTAAACTATTAACCCCTAAACCTAGGCTAGGGTTTTTTTATTTTGGGGGGGCTTTTTTATTTTTTATAGGGCTATTAGATTAGGTGTAATTGTTTTTATTTTTGATAATTTCGTTTGTTATTTTTTCGTAATTTAGTGTTTGTTATGTTTTGTAATTTAGTATTTTTTATTTTTTGTAATTTTAGACTTAAATTTCTTTAGTAGTGTTAGTTTTTTTTTAATGTGTAATTTAGTTTTTTTAATTGGTAGTTATTTCAATTTTAGTATAATAGTTTAGTATAATAGTTATGTTAGGTTAATTGTTAGTTTAAACTTAGGTTTTTTTAATTTCACAGGTAAGTTTTTATTTATTTTAAGATAGGGATATTGTAATTTTAATTTAAAGTTAGGGGGTGATAGTTTTAGGGATTAATAATTTAGTTTATTATTGGCGATGTGGGGGGCTGGCGGTTTAGGGGTTAATAGGTTTATTTAGTAGTGGCAATGTGGGGGGCTGGTGGTTTAGGGGTTAATAGGTTTAGTTAGTGGTGGCGGTGGCGGGGAGAGGCGGAATAGTGGTTAATAACTTTATTTTAGTGGCGGTGATGTGGGCGGGCGGCAGATTAGGGGTTAATAGTTTTATATAGTGTTTGTGATGCAGGAGGGCCTCGATTTAAGGGTTAATAGGTACTTTATGGGTGTTAGTGTACTTTGTAACACTTTAGTTATGAGTTTTGTGAAACATTTTTTGTTACACAAAATCCATAACTACTACTCTCAGATGGCAGTATGGACCATGTCGGTATAGACTGTAACGCAAGCATTTTAGCCTCACCACACAACCTGTAATACCGGTGCTATGGAAATCCCATGCAAAAACATAATTTTTTTTTATTGCGGGATTGACTTTCGTTACAGGCTAAAATGCTTGCGGTACAGCTATATCGACACAATTTGTAATGGCTGCGTTACTGATTTTACACTGAAATGGCCATTTTTTCAGTGTTAAAACTGTAACGCAAAACTCGTAATCTAGCCGTTTGAGTAAACAGAGGGCTCCATGTACGAAGCAACGTAAGCTGCTCTGGAGCACTTGTGGGGCAGGTTTGCACATGTGAGACAGCTTTCCGCAATGTAAGAAGCAGTTGTCATTAGACCGCTGCTTCTTACACTCTTCGCCACTTATGAGGTGATGAAGATAAATCACTGAGAGCTTGCATGCTCTCTGTGGTTGACAGTCCCTTCTCTCATGAGATTGGTCATGCGAGTGACGGGGTGGGCTTTACACACTTATCGGAGTGTGTAATGATGCATTCAGTCCAGAAGACGAAGAGAGCATCCAGCAAAGGCGTGCGGAAGCTTCTCAATTTGAGAAGGTGTCCTCACACCTTTTAATAGATGGGGCCCAGAGTGTGCATTTGGAGTGTTTATTGATTTTAAGAATAATTCGTGTAAGTGCTTCTTTATTTAATAAATAAATAAAAATTGGTTGATTAATGGAAAAGACTTTCCATAGAGGTAGCAAGGATAAGTTCTGTTAGGGTGTTCAGTAATGTCTGGGATACACATTGGGTTATTTTGAACATGTGGTAGATCTCACTGGGTTTATGGTTCTTTTCTGCAAAAAAATATAATTTTATATGTTTGTCTCCTAATATATAATAATGCTGTCTTCATATTGATAATCTTTCAGTAATTTCATTTAGTATCTTTGGCCATTAATGCCTAGTCTTAAATTCTCCAAATAATTAGTTTTCTAAACTAAGAGCTTGAGATTTTTTTTATTCTAGCATGAAACAACTTTGAATGCCTTCTGCATTTATTCTTCTACTGCATTTTCAATATGTAACAAATTCAAGTTTTGAAAAAACTTATTAAAATTTGACCCACATTTCAATCCATAACAGTTTGCTATGTAAAAACATTGTAACCAGTGTGAGTGATTTTAGGTAATTTTCTAAGCCATTCTAATACATTTGAATAACCACTGTTTGAAATAGTAAACTACTGCCTTTATAATACAATATGCCATACATCTATACTATAATAGTACTTACGCTGCATCCCTGTGGATTCCGAAAATGGCAGGGTGGTGAAAGAATCCCTTCGATGGATTTTTTCACCACCCTGCCATTTTCAGAATTCACCTGGATGCAGTGAATTCTTTTGTCCTCGCGCTGCCAACATTCCATTGAGTATACGTGTGCGCAACTGCCGACGGTGACGGACATTACAAACGCAATTACAGTATAGATGTGTATCTTTGTGGATAAATTCTGTGATAAGCAATTACAACTGGAATAGAATCTAGAGTATAAATGGTTTCCTTATGTTAACTGTCTTACATATTACTATAGTTAAAAAAAATCCAGAAAATGCCGGAAAGGGAATTCAATGAATCAATTGTGGTTCATCCTTTATTGTACAAAAGAGAGAACCAGATGGACTGCAATCTAGGCTAATTACATTTGTTGACATTTGAGGGAAGGCTGGCCAGCCCACAATATGGTACCATAGTCTTATCAAAATTTAAAATATATTTTGAGACAAAAATTAATATTATTATTATTTATTTATTTTTATATGTGCTTTTTTCAGGTAATTTCTGAATGTTATTATCTATATCTCTCTCCTGATCTGTCTCTTACAAAATAGAACATTTTACATTTCAACTACAATTGCAAAAATGAACATTCATATATCATTGTATTACCTGTGAGCAGATAAAAGTGTGATTTGTTCACTATTTTTGTGAAACTACCAAGTGGTTGCTTCTGTTAAAATGTGTACAGGTAGTCACATGGGCCCAGATTACAAGTTGTGCGGTGTAGCTTTACCGCTTAAAAAATTGCCTTTTAGTGCGTAATGGTCAACTACTTGATATTACAAGTTGTGCGGTATGGTTTTACTGTGACCGTTACAGTCTATACCGCAACGATCTATTCTTCATTCAAAGACCTGTAGTTATGGATTTTTCGAAAACAAAAAAGTTTCACAAAACCCATAAAAAAATATGTTACAAAGTACACTAACACCCATTAACTACACTATTAACCCCTAATCTGCCATCCCCCAGCATCACAACTCATAAATAAAGCTTTTAACCCCTAAACCGTCACCCCCCCCACATTGCAACTACTAAAATAAACCTATTAACCCCTAAACCGCCGTCCCTTCCCATTGCGACTACTAAAATAAACCTATTAACCCCTAAACCGCCGTCCCCCCACATCACGACTACTAAAATAAAGTATTAACCCCCTAAACCTAACACCCCCTACCTTTAAATTAAAGTTACTATATTCTATCTAAGAAAAAATTATAGAACACAGCGATCCTTCAAAAAGCTTCTCCTTTATTTTTTTCAATTCTCCTCCATTTGCAAGAAAGAAAACACACAAATCAGGCAACAAGCCTTAAAAACAATTGTGCAGGTATATTGTGGCTAGGAACCAATCTGCCCTACATGTTTTGGTGGTTCCTTAATCATGGACATGATTGGCTGTCATTACACCCTGCCTTAAATACCTGTAACTATGTTCCTATTGGTCTAAGGTATTCTGGTAGTTAACCCCTTCAGTACCTTTGTTCATGTTAAACATCAACCTGCTTGGTATTAATTTAATTTTAAATTAATGTTTTTGACATCCATTTAAGTGAAAATAGATGTGACTGTATAATATACTTAAGACATTCATTTACTTGGTTATAGTTTTGAACACTCTCATCTCTATGATTATATCAGTCCCAATCTTGAGTATACAGACCTCTATTTGCACAACTTAATGATACAATAGACATTCTTTTTAGATCTGCTTGTACACTATCATGCGCTTATATCCCAACATTGGTTTTATGTGAATGTTATATTAATACAAATAAACCTCTAAAAAACTGTCTGTTTAGGATAACTAAATGTATTATATTATCAGTATATATATATATTCTTCACTCCTGTTTACGCAAGGATGGATATAAATAAGAACTGCATTAATATTTTCAGTCAAGTCTATGGGATAACATAAAGAAATATATATCTATTCACTATCTCATCAGGTCAAATGGGTGATATGCGCTTGATTAATGGTGTACCTTGCTTATTAAGTCCCAAGTCTCATGGTGCTTTTACTTGTGCTCAAACATTGCTCTATAGGCTTAGGGATGTAATTATTATCTTTTCCAGAAATGTATGACATCCCGCTCAATATTTAAGCCCTGGGGTCTTCTCGTCTTCAATTTGAAGATCCAGCATGCTTCACGTAACATTAGCCGTGCTGTCCTGTCCCCACCTCTCGGGGGGCTTTGAATACACTCAATCACTTGCCATGAGAGTGATGTCACATCACCTCCATGTACAGTAATGAAATGTTGTGAGAGCTCAGAGCACTCATTATTATGGGAAATGTCATTCAAGTGCTCCCTTATTCTGGAGCGTGATTCCCTCATTGTGCATCTAACATACTGCCCATTGCAAAATGAGCATTCCACCAAATAGACAACAAAAGTCGTCCTACAGTCAGTGCGGAATGGTCAACTACTTGATATTATAAGTTGTGCGGTATGGTTTTACTGCGATCGATACAGTCTATACCGCAACGATCCATTCTTTATTCAAAGACCTGTAGTTATGGATTTTGCAAAACAAAAAAGTTTCACAAAACCCATAAAAAATATTTTACAAAGTACAGTAACACCAATTAACTACACTATTAACCCCTAATCCACCATCCCTCAGCATCACAACTAATAAATAAAGCTTTTAATCCCTAAACTGCCGTTCCCCCACATCGCAACAACTAAAATAAACCTATCAACCCCTAAACCGCCGTCCCTTTCCATTGCGACTACTAAAATAAACCTATTAACCCCTAAACCGCCGTCTCCCCACATCATGACTAATAAAATAAAGTATTAACCCCTAAACCTAACACCCCCTACCTTTAAATTAAAGTTAAAAAATTCTAACTACCTTAAAATAAATAAAAATTTACCTGTGGAAAAAAATAAAACCTAAGCTTAAACTACAAAAAAACTAACATTACAGAAAATATAAAAAAATATTAAATTACACAAAATAAAAAAAATCTAACATTACTGAAAAAAACAACAACTAACATTACATAAAAAAAAAACTAACATTACAAAAATAAAAAAAAAGCTAAGATTACAAAAAAAAAAAAAAAAACTATCATTACAGAAAATAACAAACTACTGTATGGCATTGCCCTAAAGAAATCAGCTCTTTAAAAAAAAAAAAAAAAAAATACAGTCTCCCCTAAAATTACAACCTCCACAAAATAAAAAACACCTAACTACAAAAAAACTAATATACCCATTGCCCCTAAATGGGCTTTTGTATGGGCATTGCCCTTAAAAGGGCAATCAGCTCTTTTACTGCCGATAAAAATAAAAAAGCCCTTATCAAAAAGTAAAATACCACAACAAAAAAACAAAATAAACTAACACTAACCCCAAAATAGGCACTCACCATTACTAAAGTCCAGCGATCCATCTTCTTCCCGGTGGCGAAAAGTCTTCATCCAGGCAGATTCATCTTCTTTCATTGCGGGACCTTCTTCTATCTTCTTGCCGGAGCCGAGGTGCGGAGCGGTCTTCTGAGGCACAGGTATGGAGTGGTGGTCCTCGGCGACGGTGGTCATCAGCGACATAGAGGGTCCTCTTCATGAGATCGTCTGCCGCACACTGAACATTGAATGCAAGGTACCCCTTTTATATTGGGGTACCCTTACATTCTAATCAGCCAATAGGATGCAAGCAGCTCTCATCCTATTGGCTTCCAGCTTTGTGGGGGATGGTGGTTAAGAGGTTAATCATTGTATTTAGTGTTGGCGATGTAGGGGGACGGCGGTTTAGAGGTTAATAGCTTTATTTGGTGTTGGCGATGTAGGGGGACGGCAGTTTAGGGGTTATTAGACTAGGGGTTTATGTTAGGGTGCTAAGATTTTGTCAAACTTTCTTTTCTTCGTAGACTTCAATGGGGAATGAGAAAATGTTGCAGCGATTTTGCAATTGCAGGTGTTTTTCTCCATTGATCTCTATGGGGGAATAATTGCACGAGCACGCCAAGTTGTAATTTGGATTTTGTGCGGTATGCAGTTTACCGCACAACAAAAGAGAGTTTTATGGTGACTTGTAATGCCGGCGGTATGGAAATAGCGGTACGGCCCCATTCCGTGCGGGGTGTATGCAACGGCTTTACTGCACAACTTGTAATCATGGTCATGGTGAGAGCCAAAGTGCAATTGGATCTCCAATTCAGCTTATTTGAAAGAAGTATATGCTGCCCCAGTAAGTCAAAAGATAAATATAATATTGATCTAAAAACTAGAAGTCAAGGCCTACAGTATAATAATTCTTTTGGTGTCATTTGTTGAAGGTAAAGCAATGCACAACTGTACATATGTGTACGTATGTATGTTTGTATACACCTCTAAACTTTTACCAGCCCAACACCTTGTTATATTCCATATGTCTTTAAAACAATGTTAACACCACTTTTAATTATCAAAATATAAATAATTGAAAAAATGTTGTTCTTCACTCAGTAAAAAATTGTACATCTATCTATTTATCCAAAATATACAAACAAACAGAAGGCACCTCCTAGTGCAGTATTGTGATATTCATCTCCAATTTACTCAAATTGGTGTATAAGCAAATATACTCACAAAGCCTGCAGCACTCAATTATGTTAATTCACACAGACTGGGATCTTGCAGTGACCCAGTTCACTGGCACTGGATTAGCTGTGCACCCACAGCAACTCCCAACTCTGGTTCAACAGGAATCAGTCGTGTTTCCAATTAAAAACTTTGATTAAATATTGACAGTGTTTTAAAAACAATCAGACGCCTGAGGAAACAGCTCAGCTGAGAAACGCGTTGAAGTTCTGCTATACATCAGAAGGGGACATTGTGCCCTCTGATTGTTTTTAACACTGTCAATTTTAAATCAAAATTTTTAGTTGGAAACACGATTCCTGTTGATGTAGAGTTGGGAGTTGCTGTGGGTGTGCAGCTAATCCAGACACTGTGAGATCGGCTTTGTGAGTATATTTGCTTATACACCAGTTTGAGAGATACATATCTCAGTGTTGCACTAGGGGACACCTTCTGTTTGTTTGTATATTTTAAAGTGTATCAAGTTAGGAATCCAAAAAAGTATTTGGGGCTTTAAGCCCAGTGCTGGATTGCACACTAATGTATCAAAATACTTGGTTTAAAATTTTAACATTTTATTAACAAATATGCAACATACACACACAAAATAGGTTTAAAATTACAGCTATAACTAATGGGTAAATAGGGGGTATATCACATCCACTACTGCTGCTGAATTTAAAAAATACTGTGAGAGCTATGAGAGGCTGTGGGGTGTTGTCAGTGAATAGGAAAAGAAACAGGCATGCAGGCATATCTGAATATGTGGCGCATACAATCAACATATGCGCTCAAAGGCGACCTCCTTCCTGCGTACTGCTGAGATTGAACTCAGTCGGACGATTTCTGACTGTGTCCCTATTGTTAATCAACACATATCATCATTCATTCAAGCTGGTATTTAATTGATACTAAGTGTATCATATAATATATATCGTATTTTCAATCTATTCAGCGTTTTCCCCCTGCCATTTATAAAATATATCTTAATTAGCTAGCTATTCAGTCTCCAACTAATCATTATGAAACAGTCTGCCGAATATAATTTATATCGTATTGTAACAAAGTGTCGTTTTTCTACCACTTGTTTAAAAATTCAAATACTCTTGTTTCACACCACAGTTACGTCTCTCATAGTCACTTGAGCGTGACTTTGTCAGGGCTTTGGGGCGGTCTCAGTCATCATAGCTTGTTTTATAGGCATATGTTGCCATGGTAGTCAATTTGATTGGCAGCAATGTTATACTGCCTGGCGTCAACAAAAGACAAAAATCATATAGGTCCGCAGAGGGTGCTCACACTAATTCTTAATAGATTAATATATTTCACTTAGACTTATCTTAAGTTATGTATTTATCCCTGTTATGTTTCACAGAGATTTTACGCATTATACGAAATTCACTGTATTTATCGAGGATATGTCATATTCATATATTGAAACGGCTCTATATCATATGGTGCGGTTATAGTAAATCCAGTAACCTTTTGGGCATCCTAGGTGTATTAAAATGTTAATGTACCATGATATATATATATATATGTATTATATCTACCTTTGTAGCCATTTATTTGCTTATAGCATTTCATCAGCATAGTTTTTATAATGATTATCAATTAATTTTAAAATATTTTTAATATATATAGATATATATATACATAACTACTCAGGGACATTTATTTATTGTACTTATTTTCCAAAGTCATAGGGAATACTCCTACGATATGTTTACTTTAGATCTTAACATACTAAGGTGTTATCAGACCGATATTATGGGAATTCATATTTATCCCAAAAAAAACATTTATAAGATATTGCTTCATTTAGTCCTTTTGGTGCAGCTGATTGCAACTCATGAATCCATCTACATTCCTTTTGCAACAGTATTTTATTAAAGTCACCCCTTCTGCCTTTTAGTTTTAGCTGTTCAATTGCAAGAAACTTGATATCATATTTGGCATCTGCATGAAATGTATTCATATGTTGGGCTACTGGTACTGATCTATTCCATTTGATATCACCTATATGTTCCAAAATTCTGGTTCTTAGCTCCCTGGAGGTCTCTCCCACATAGATACAATTACATTTACACATTGCAACATAAATGACTATGTTTGATGTACAATTCATAAAAGTTTTTATCTCATACTTTTTATTGTTATTGGGATTTATAAACCATTTTGTTGGAATGTTGTTCCTGCATGCTTTGCAGCGTCCACATTTGTAGAATCCTTTGGTTTACCTTAGCCATGTTCTGGATTTTGGTATTGAAAAATGGCTATGAGTTAGAATATCTTTTAAGTTTTGTGATCTTCCATTTGTAATTAGGGGATTCTCTGTTATTACCTCCCGTAAATCAGGGTCATCTGTGAGTACATGCCAAAGTTTTTTTAAATTTTGGCGTATTTTCTGGTTATTGTCATCAAAAGTGCCTATGACTCTTATAGTTGAGTCCTTTCCCTGATGCTGTGTACCGCCTGTTGTTACATTTCTTAGTAAAGATTTATGCTCTTTGGTAGGCTCTCTTGAGACATTGGTTAGGATAACCCCTCTCTCTAAACCTCTTCCTTAATTCAAGTGCCTCTCTCTCAAAGTCCTCATCTTTATTACAGTTTCTCCTTGCCTTTAGGTATTGTCTCGTGGGAATACCTAATTTTTGGAACACAATTCCAACAAAATGGTTTATAAATCCCAATACCAATAAAAAGTATGAGATAAAAACTTTTATGAATTGTAGATCAAACATGGTCATTTATGTTGCAATGTGTAAATGTAATTGTATCTATGTGGGAGAGACCTCCAGGGAGCTAAGAACCAGTACCAGTAGCCCAACATATGAATACATTTCATGCAGATGCCAAATATGATATAAAGTTTCTTGCAATTGAACAGCTAAAACTAAATGACAGAAGGGGTGACTTTAATAAAATACTGTTGCAAAAGTAATGTAGATGGATTCATGACTTGCAATCAGCTGCACCAAAAGGACTAAATGAAGCGATATCTTATAAATGTTTTTTTGGGATAAATATGAATTCCCATAATATCGGTCTGATAACACCTTAGTATGTTAAGATCTAAAGTAAACATATAGGAGTATACCCAATGACTTTTGAAAATGAGTACAATAAATAAATGTCCCTGAGTAGTTATGTATTTATATATATATAAAATATTTTAAAATTAATTGACAATCATTTTAAAAACTATGCTGATGAAATACTATAATAAATGGCAAATAAATGAATAAAAAGGTAGATATAATACATTTATATATCATGGTACATTAACATTTAAATACACCTAGGATGCCCAAAAGGTTACTGGATTTCCTATAACTGCACCATATGATATAGAGCCTTTCCAATATATGAATATGACATATCCTCGAGAAATACAGTGAATTTCGTATAATGCGTAAAATCTCTGTGAAACATAACAGGGATAAATACATAACTTAAGATAAGTCTAAGTGAAATATATGAATCTATTAAGAATTAGAGTGAGCACCCTCTGCGGACCTACAGTATATGATTTTTGTCTTTTGTTGACGCCAGGCAGTATAACATTGCTGCCAATCAAATTGACTACCATGGTAACATATGCCTATAAAACAAGCTATGATGACTGAGACCGCCCCTAAGCCCTGACAAAGTCACGCTCAAGTGACAAACGTGTAGGTGGGCAGGGCTATGAGGGACGTAACTGTGGTGTGAAACAAGAGTATTTTAATTTTTAAACAAGCGGTAGAAAAACGATACTTTGTTACAATACGATATAAATTATATTCGGTAGACTGTCTGTTTCATGACGATTAGTTGGAGACTGAATAGCTAGCTAATTAAGATATATTATATATACGGCAGGGGGAAAACGCTGAATAGATTGAAAATACGATATATATTATATGATACACTTAGTATCGATGAAATACCAGCTTGAATGAATGATAATATGTGTTGATTAACAATAGGGACACAGTCAGAAATCGGCCGACTGAGTTCAATCTCAGCGGTACGCAGGAAGGAGGTCGCCTTTGAGCGCATAGGTTGATTGTATGCGCTACATATTCAGATATGCCTGCATGCCTGTTTCTTTTCCTATTCACTGACAACACCCCACAGCCTCTCATAGCTCTTGCAGTCTATTTTAAATTCAGCAGCAGACTTCTGGGATATGATAAAGTAGTGGATGTGATATACCCCCTATTTACCCAGTAGTTACAGCTGTAATTTTAAACCTCTTAGTTGTGTGTATGTTGCATATTTATTAATAAAATGTTAGAATTTTAAACCAAGTATTTTGATATATTTTAAAGTGGAAGTCGATCAATTGCCTGAAGAAGAGCTGACGTGGTGGCATTTTATGGACACATTATAGCTACAAAGTCATCAGTTGTTATATTGTTGCTTATTAATTTGTAGGTTATGTACTTAACAAGTTTGCCATAACACTGATCTAGATATTGTTATTCTGTGCACCCCATAATATCTAGAATTGTTTATATCCTAGAATCTTATCTATCTATCTATCTATCTATCTATCTATCTATCTATCATCTATCTATCTATCTATCTATCTAGTATTTAAATATATACATCCATCTAGATATGCAGTATATCTAAAAATAATATGTAAGGATAAGAGCCCTATTGATTTAACTTGATCAGAATTAGCACTAAACAATGTGACTATTTTCACGCTCCACTTGTATTGTGGATTATTATGTGCACACAGTAAAATTACAGTACTGAGACAGTGATAGCTTTTACCAGAAGCAATTTTGTTACTACGTGTATTGCAAAAATGTGTCCAAAAACTAAAATGCCCTGATCCACTTTTCAGTTTCGACTGTAACGTCCTGTCAAGTTTTTGTACTGGCGTATCCCCTTTATGTCTAGACCACACAGCTGGCTGAGAGAGATACACATTTCTAAACAGAATTAGTCAACGTTCATACATAGTGTTTTGCACCATAATTTCAGAAAATCAGACAACATTTGTAATCAATAGTAAGCTTTTTTTTAGTGAAAAAAGAGTATGTTATACTTTAAATCTAGCAAAAGTAAATAATATACATAATAACAAAGTTTGAGTATG
Source organism: Bombina bombina (assembly GCF_027579735.1). Classification (NCBI taxonomy): domain Eukaryota; kingdom Metazoa; phylum Chordata; class Amphibia; order Anura; family Bombinatoridae; genus Bombina; species Bombina bombina. The sequence goes on along the minus strand of NC_069500.1, from coordinate 1,017,172,230 downwards.
CTATCAATTTTTTCTAGTATATTCCTTTAATTTTTATAATTATGGAGCTTATTCCCTATCAGGTAACTGGCTATTATTTTCCTTTTTCTATCATTTTGTTAAGCAAAAGCTTCTTATGCTGCTTGGAAAAATGTAAAACAGAAATAGGATACGCTGTGGTAATTCACCCAATATAAATATTGCAAATTGATATTTTAAGCTTATATTTTTGTTAAACTTTCTGCTTTTGCAAGCAACTTGATGTATTTGATTGAGGCAGGTAGTCAAGGTTACATGGTTTCCTGTATATTTTAACAAAATTGAAGCCTCTTTCATAAAAAAGGATTCTGAGTTTTTCATTTAACCCATGTGGCTTGTAGGGTGTGTTCTTATTGGTCTGGCAGTCACACAGATATATTTTTGATATATTGTATGTACTTCCTTGCTCTAGGTAATTAAACTGCTTAAATTTGTGTAAGGGGCATGGACTGGAATGCTATAACTATAGTGAATACATTTCTTATTTTTAGGGCTAGACTAAAGGCTAATTAAAAAGCTAGAAAAGAACAATCTAGAAGATAACATTGGTTGCAGATACAAATCTGTTTTGAAGGGGCTATTGTATCATTATTAAATCACAAGAACTACTATCTTTAAATACAGTAATTCTTCTATGGTAAATTATATAGGGCACATCTATGTAACCAATAACATGCTTATAGGGTTATTAGATTGAGCTAGATTACAAGTGGTGGGCTATATATTGCAATATAATGCTAGCATTAACTTGTGCTTGTATTACAAGTTGAAAGTAAATGTTAACGCACAAGCGCAAACTAAATTTGCATTTGTCAGGTTAGCGCAACTGAAGTGCTTAAGTAAAGTGTTAGGGCTAAATAAAAAGTTGCACCATACACAACATAAATACATTACAATAAAGTGTTATACTCATACACTATATAATAAAACATGTTAAACAGGGTTAAAAGGTATATGGTATATGACAAGGTGTTTGGCTAGGCTATTATGTATACATACATGTGCATGTCTAAATATGTGTATGTATGTGTACAGTACATATGTACTGTATATATGTGAATACATGCATATTTATGTGTTTATTTGTGTGTGTATATATATATATATATATATATATATATATATATATATAAACAAAGAGGTATCAGCGCACATCCATTTTCCAAAGCACAACATATTTTTTAACTGCTGCAAAAAAATGCCTGCAAATACATCAAGAGACAACTATTCTTTTTTAAATAATATTGGGAACTTAGTCACATAATATGGCCATATTATGCTTAGCCAGTCACCACTTACAAGGTGCCCCAACTCGACTGTTCCTACACTACAGTCCTTTTGCCACAGAGGGCTGAATCATTCCTGCTTTTACTCTTCATAATAGAATGAGACTCCCTGGCTTTTTATTCACAACTCTATTACACTGTTATGAGTACACCTGAATTTGGGTGGGGTGCTTAAACCAATGGGAGATGGTCAGTCTCCCTGGTAATTTTAAATACAAATACAAAATTTGTTTTTTTAGCACACCTTACAAAAAGTTTAAATCCACATCTGGGAGTGCTGCCAATACATATTGGCAGCACTCCCAGATGTGGATTTAAACTTTTTGTAAGGTGTGCTAAAAAAACAAATTTTGTATATATATATATATATATATATATATATATATATATATATATATATATATATATATATTTATATATATATATATATATATATATATATATATATATATATATATATATATATATATATATATATGCACATATATAAACATGTATACACATATGTTGGAGTCCTTTCCACTCAAATACCTGAAAAAAAGAAAAACAATTTGTATTCAATATTAATATGAATTATGTTTTTTAATGGTAAATATTTTACATTCCAATGTTCTTCACATTGTATTTCTAAATAGTTCTTTGTATTTCTAAATATTTATTTGTATATATATCTGTAGATATCTATACCTGTATATTTCTATACCTGTATATATTCATATAGATATAAAGGTATAGCTACATATTTTATATAAAAACATGCTATATATATATAAAATAAATATTTCATCCCATGAACATAGGAATAAAAAATATTCATTACTCACTTCGGGTTAGAGCTGTAAGTCTAACATGATGTCGGGTTAGCGCGCGAGTGATAAACGTTTTTTTGAAGTTGCACTCTCCATTGAAGTTTTTGGAAAGAAGAAATTAGCCCTGTTATATTATCTGAAGTCTGGAAGTTAGTGTGCGTTGGCTTTTGCACGCAAACAATTTACTTTCAACTTGTAATACGCACTTCCGGCGGTGTTTGCGTGCGAGCAAAAGTGCTAAATAGCGTGCCACTTGGAATCTTGCCCGATGTGATTTATTAATTTGTCATTAATATTGTGCACACAATTTTATTAGCATAATTTCAGTTTATCAGTTGCCCTTATCTCATGTTGCCTCACACTCACTAAATCTTACTTCAGTATTGCACTGTTTCACATAATAAAGATATTCCAAAATATATTTCCTTACATTTCATCAGGTAAAAATATACTAATGTATATCTTAAAGTGAATGTCAAGTTTAATGAGAAAGTGCCCGCTTTTTAAAAACGCTCTTAAAGACAGGGGCACTTTCATTCATTAAACTTTACATTTAAGCGTCTTTTTTCAAATACCTTTTTCTTTATGAAACCAGACCGGCGATTCTCCGTCCGCAGCTCCTGCTGTACTTAGCACAGCAATGGCAAATCCGGCTTCCTCCAATCATTGTGTGGTTTTACGAGCTGGACACCTTGTGGTGCACGCAATGATTGGAGGGAGCCGAATTCGTCACAGCAAGAGCTGCAGGCGGAAGATCGCCAGGCTGTTTTCATATAAAAAACGGTAAGTATTTGAAAAAAAGAAGCTTAAATATAAAGTTTAATAAATGAAAGTGCCCCTGTTTTTAAAAGTATTTTTAAAAATCTGGCTCTTTCTCATTAAACTTGACTTTCACTTTAATGCTGAACAAATTATTTGCGGTAAAAATTAATCTGGAGTGCAGAACTGACTTTTTGTGCTCCAATGCTTTTTTTGTTGTTGAGAAAACATTTTTTTCTATTGGTCAACACTCATATATAATAATTTTATTTATTAGTATGGATTCTATGGATATCCTTGAATAATGCTGGATTACTTTATTGCCTTTTCTAAAAGCCTTACAAATTTTGAAACAAAAACTTTTTTTCTTTGTTTGAGTTTATAGTAATTCATGTTTTTTTACATTTGCTTATGAATGCTGATGATGTATTTAGTTGATAACTTTAGGTCGGTGTATTGTATTTGCTAATGTTAATCACCTAGATTACAAGTTTTGTGCTAAACAGGGTGTGAAACTAACGCCAAAAAAGTTGCGTTATTTTCCCCTCCATAGCGCTGCCATTACAAGTTACTGAAAAGCCTCCTTGTGCGTACAATATGGTGGCGTTAAGCTCCATACTGCACAAAATCCAAGGACTACTTTGACGTGCTCGTGCACGCTTTCCCCGTAGACATCAATAGGGAGAGAGTGTTAGAAAAAAAACTAACATCTGAAGTGCGGAATGAAAAATCTCTGTAATGCAGCCCCATTGATGTCTATGGGGGAAAAAAAAGTTACGTTTAAACGTAACACCCTAACATAAACCCCAAGTCTAAACACCCCTAATCTGCTGCCCCCTACATCGCTGACACCTAAATAAAATTATTAACCCCTAATCTGCCACTCCCGACACCGCCAACACAAATAAAAGTTATTAACCCCTATTCCGCCGCCTCCCAACATCACCGACACTATAATAAAGTTATTAACCCCTAAACTGCCAGCCTCCCACATCTCTGCAACTAAATAAACCTATTAACCCCTAAACCGCCGACCTCCTACATCTCCGCAACTAAATAAACCTATTAACCCCTAAACCGCCAGCCCCATGCAATGCAAAACACTAAATAAAACTATTAACCCCTAAACAACCACCTATTTTAAATTAAAATTACAATATAGCTATATTTAAATAAATAAAAATGTACCTGTGAAATAAAAAAAAACTAAGTTTAAACTATAAATTAACCTAACATAATTATTCTAATAAAATTAAAAAAAATACCAATTAAAAAATCTAAATTTAAAATTTAAAAAAACCTAACACTACGAGAAAAATAAAAAATTCTAAAATTACAAAAAATAATAAACACTAAATTCAAAAAATAAAAAACACTAAGCTTGCAAAAAATAATAAACAAAATTATCAAAAGTAAAAACAATTACAAAAGCCCCCCAAAATAAAAACATCCCCTAGCCTATAATTCACTACCAATAGTGTTTTTATTTTGGGGGGGCTTTTTTATTTTTATAGTGCTATAAGATTAGGTGTAATTGGTTTTATTTTTGATAATTTTGTTTATTATTTTTGGTAAGCTTAGTGTTTTTTATTTTTCGTAATATAGTGTTTATTATTTTTTGTAATTTTAGATTTTTATTTTTTTTCGTAGTGTTATGTTTTTTAAATTTGTAATTTAGATATTTTAATGGGTAGTATTTTTTATTTTATTAGAATAGTAAGGTTAGGTTAATTTATAATTTAATGTTAGGGTTATTTTTTATTTCACAGGTAAGTTTTTATTTATTTAAATATAGTTATATTGTAATTTTAATTTAAAGTTAGGGGGTGTTAGATTTAGGGGTCATAGTTTAATTTAGTGTTTTGCGATGTGGGGAGCCGGCGGTTTAGGGGTTAATAGCTTTATTTAGTGGCAGAGATGTGGGGGGCCGGCAGTTTAGGGGTCAATAGGTTTATTTAATTGCCGAGATGTGGGAGGCCAGAGGTTTAGTGGTTAAAGTGAAAGTAAAAGTTTGTATAAACGCTAGGATTTACTATTGAAACAAATAAAGGGCACTTTCATTCATGAAGTATAAGATACTTCATGTAGAAAGCTCCTTTATTTGTTTCAACCGATTGCTGATTTTAGCTGCTACAGCAGCCCACGGCTAAAAAATTTTTTGGCTAAGAGGTGACATTTTCACCTCTTAGCCAATAGCAGTGCGGTAGATCCGGCTCCCATGGGTGCCAAGCCAGATTTACTGCACTGCTATTGGCTAAGAGGTGAAAACGTCACCTCTTAGACAAAAAATTCTTTATCCGTGGGCTGCTGTAGCAGCTAAAATCGGCAATCGGTTGAAACAAATAAAGGAGCTTTCTACATGAAGTATCTTATACTTCATGAATGAAAGTGCCCTTTATTTGTTTCAATAGTAAATCCTAGCGTTTATACAACGCTAGGGTTTACTTTCACTTTAATAACTTTATTATAATGGCGGTGATGGGGAGTGGCGGAATAGGGGTTAATAACCTTATTATAGTGGCGGTGATGTCAGGAAGTGGCAGAATAGGGGTTAATCATTTTTATTAGTGTCGGCGATGTCGGGAGCGGCAGATTAGGGGTTAATAAATGTATTAAATAGTCGCAATGTGGGTGTGCCGCAGATTAGGGGTTAATAAGTTTTAAATAGTGTTTGCGATGCCGGAGGGCTATGGTTTAGAGGTTAATAGGTAGTTTATAGGTGTTAGTGTACTTTGTAATACTTTAGTTTATGAGTTTTGTGAATCATTTTTGTGGCGCAAAACTCATAAGTACTGCTTTCAGATGGCGGTATGGATCATGTCAGTATAGGCTGTAAAGCAAGCTTTTTAGCCTCACCGCACAACCTGTAATACCGGCGCTATGAAAATCCCACGTAAAAACTTCATTTTTTTGAGTACGGAATGGACGTTGCGTTACATGCTAAAATGCTTGCGGTATAGCTATATCAACAATGCTCTCAATAGCTGCATTACTGCCATTACAATGAAATTGCCATTTTTTCAGCGTTTAAAGCCATAACGCAAAACTCGTAATCTACCTGAACGTTATCTATGTATCCTATTGCGGAATTTTCGTAAATATGCTGGGATCAGATACTTTCTTTTTTCTATAACATAAATGGTGTTATTGTTTGCATTGGGATTTCTCAGATGAGAAAAAGACATAAAGCAGCCAATAAATAAGATTGGAAAGATTATTATTATAATCTAAATTTACTTTCTACTGATGCTCATTGGCTCATAAGGGGGGGGGGGCACCTTTGCGAGCCTGACTATAAATTGTCAGTCTAATCAGGACACAAAAATCCGTTGTCAACAAAAACAAACACAAACTTTACTACTTTGGCAATCCCATTTTTTTAAGTGAAACAAAGAGAGAAAATGACTATAATTTCCCTTTAGGTTTATTCCCTCAGTATGATTAAAGGCATTTGGAAGTCAAAAATAGACTTTCATGATTAATATTCATTATACATCTTAATATAGTTTCCAATGCACTTAACATTAACTCCTTTCTGTAGCTAGGAAGACTCAGGAGCATTCACGTGCCTTGAGAATTATTTGTATAACATTATTGGAAATATGGATGCCATAAGAGTTCAATGCATGTTCATTTTACTGAGCCTACCTAAATATGCTCTCCTGAGAGAATAATTGGTTAGATTACGAGTTTTGCGCTAAACAGGGTGCGTAAAGAACACAATAAAATGAGCGGCACTGCAGTTTCCATAGCGCTGCCATTACAAATTACTGAAAAACCTCCTTGTGCTGTGCGTTATGGTGCGTTAAGCTCCATACCGCACAAAAGCCAAGGGCTGAGTTTACGTGCTCATGCACGCTTTCCCCCATAGACATCAATTTTGGAAAGAGTGTTAGAAAAAATCTAACACCTGCGGTCGCGGAATGGCAAATTGCTGTAACGCAACCCCATTGATGTCTATGGGGAAACGAAAGTTACGTTTAAACCTAACACCCTAACATAACCCCCTAGTTTAAATACCCCTAATCCGCCGCCCCCAAAATCGCTGACACTAAATAAAATTATTAACCCCTAATCCGCTGCCCCGACATCGCCGACACCTAAATAAAAGTGATTAACCCCTAATCTGCCGCTCCCCGACACTAAATAAATCTATTAACCCCTAAACCGCTGGGCCCCACATTGCGTCTAATAAATAAACCTATTAACCCCTAAACGGCCAGCCCCCCATATTGCAACTAATAAATAAACCTATTAACCCCTAAACCACCGGACCCCCACATCGCAAAACACTAAATTAAACTATTAACCCCTAAACCTAACGCCCCAAACTTTAAATTAAAGTTACAATATAACTATCTTAAATAGATAAAAACTTACCTGTGAAATAAAAAAACACAACATTAAACTATAAATTAACCTAACAATACTATTCTAATAAAATAAAAAAACTACCAATTTAAAAACCTAATTTACAAATTTAAAAAAAACTAATACTAAGAAAAAAATAAAAAAAATCTAACATTACAAAAATAATAAACACTAAATTACAAAAAATAAAAAACTCTCTAAGATTACAAAAAATAATAAATGAAATTCTCAAAAATAAAAACAATTACACCTATAAAAATAAAAAGCCCCCGCCAAATTTTTGTGCTGTATGCGGCTTATCACAAAACAAAAGAAAGTCTTATAGTGACTTCTAATGCCGGCGGTATGGAAATAGCGGTACGGCCCCATTTTGCGTGTGGGTGTATGCAACGGCTATACTGCTCAACTTAATCTTGGTCATGGTGAGAGCCAAAGTGCAAATGGCTCTCAGATTCAGCTTAATTGAAAGAAGTATATGCTGCCCCATTAAGTCTAAAAACTAGAAGTCAAGGCCTACAGTATAATAATTATCTTGGTGTCATTAGTTGAAGGTGCAGCAGCAATGCACTACTGTACATATGTGTACGTATGTATGTTTGTATACACCTCTGAGCTTTTACCAGTCCAACACCTTGTCATATTCCATATGTCTTTAAAACAATGTTAACACCACTTTTAATTATACAAATATAAATAATTGAAAAAGTTTTGTTCACTCAGTAAAAACATTGGCCTAGATTTGGAGTTTTGTCGGTAACGACCCGAAAAACTAACACCGGCTTTTTTCTGGCCGCACCATAACAATAACTCTGGTATCGAGAGTCCACATAAAGGCTGCGTTAGGCTCCAAAAAAGGAGCGTAGAGCATTTTTAACGCAGCTTCAACTCTCGATACAAGAGTTGCTTACGGACGCGGCCAGCCTCAAAAACGTGCTCGTGCACGATTCTCCCATAGGAAACAATGGGGCTGTTTGAGCTGAAAAAACCCCAAACACCTGCAAAAAAGCCGCGTTCAGCTCCTAACGCAGCCCCATTGTTTGCTATGCGGTAACCCTTCCTACGTCTGCACCTAACACTCTAACATGTACCCCGAGTCTAAACATCCCTAACCTTACACTTATTAACCCCTAATCTGCCGCCCCCGCTATCGCTGACCCCTGCATATTATTATTAACCCCTAATCTGCTGCTCCGTAAACCGCCGCTACTTACATTATCCCTATGTACCCCTAATCTGCTGCCCCTAACACCGCCGACCCCTATATTATATTTATTAACCCCTAATCTGCCCCCCACAACGTCGCCTCCACCTGCCTACACTTCTTAACCCCTAATCTGCCGACCGGACCTGAGCGCTACTATAATAAAGTTATTAACCCCTAATCCGCCTCACTAACCCTATCATAAATAGTATTAACCCCTAATCTGCCCTCCCTAACATCGCCGACACCTAACTTCAATTATTAACCCCTAATCTGCCGACCGAATCTCGCCGCTATTCTAATAAATGTATTAACCCCTAAAGCTAAGTCTAACCCTAATACTAACACCCCCCTAAATTAAATATAATTTAAATCTAACGAAATTAATTATCTCTTATTAAATAAATTATTCCTATTTAAAGCTAAATACTTACCTGTAAAATAAATCCTAATATAGCTACAATATAAATTATAATTATATTATAGCTATTTTAGGATTTATATTTATTTTACAGGTAACTTTGTATTTATTTTAACCAGGTACAATAGCTATTAAATAGTTAAGAACTATTTAATAGCTAAAATAGTTAAAATAATTACAAATTTACCTGTAAAATAAATCCTAACCTAAGTTACAAATAAACCTAACACTACACTATCAATAAATTAATTAAATAAACTACCTACAATTACCCTAACACTACACTATCAATAAATTAATTAAATACAATTGCTACAAAGAAATACAATTAAATAAACTAGCTAAAGTACAAAAAATAAAAAAGAACTAAGTTACAAAAAATAAAAAAATATTTACAAACATAAGAAAAATATTACAACAATTTTAAACTAATTACACCTACTCTAAGCCCCCTAATAAAATAACAAAGCCCCCCAAAATAAAAAAATGCCCTACCCTATTCTAAATTACTTAAGTTCAAAGCTCTTTTACCTTACCAGCCCTGAACAGGGCCCTTTGCGGGGCATGCCCCAAGAAGTTCAGCTCTTTTGCCTGTAAAAAAAAAATACAATACCCCCCCCCAACATTACAACCCACCACCCACATACCCCTAATCTAACCCAAAACCCCCTTAAATAAACCTAACACTAAGCCCCTGAAGATCATCCTACCTTGTCTTCACCATACCAGGTTCACCGATCGGTCCAGAAGAGCTCCTCCGATGTGCTGATCCAAGCCCAAGCGGGGGGCTGAAGAGGTCCATGATCCGGCTGAAGTCTTCATCCAAGCGGGCCAGAAGAGGTCTTCCATCCGATTGAAGTCTTCATCCAAGCGGCATCCATCCGGAGCGAAGCGACAGCATCCTGAAGACCTCCACCGCGGAACATCCATCCTGGCCGACGACTGAACGACGAATGACGGTTCCTTTAAATGACGTCATCCAAGATGGCGTCCCTCGAATTCCGATTGGCTGATAGGATTCTATCAGCCAATCGGAATTAAGGTAGGAATATTCTGATTGGCTGATGGAATCAGCCAATCAGAATCAAGTTCAATCCGATTGGCTGATCCAATCAGCCAATCAGATTGAGCTCGCATTCTATTGGCTGTTCCGATCAGCCAATAGAATGCAAGCTCAATCTGATTGGCTGATTGGATCAGCCAATCGGATTGAACTTGATTCTGATTGGCTGATTCCATCAGCCAATCAGAATATTCCTACCTTAATTCCGATTGGCTGATAGAATCCTATCAGCCAATCAGAATTTGAGGGACGCCATCTTGGATGACGTCATTTAAAGGAACCGTCATTCGTCGTTCAGTCGTCGGCCAGGATGGATGTTCCGCGGTGGAGGTCTTCAGGATGCTGCCGCTTCGCTCCGGATGGATGCCGCTTGGATGAAGACTTCAATCGGATGGAAGACCTCTTCTGGCCCGCTTGGATGAAGACTTCAGCCGGATCATGGACCTCTTCAGCCCCCCGCTTGGGCTTGGATCAGGACATTGGAGGAGCTCTTCTGGACCGATCGGTGAACCTGGTATGGTGAAGACAAGGTAGGATGATCTTCAGGGGCTTAGTGTTAGGTTTATTTAAGGGGGGTTTGGGTTAGATTCGGGGTATGTGGGTGGTGGGTTGTAATGTTGGGGGGGGGTATTGTATTTTTTCTTTTACAGGCAAAAGAGCTGAACTTCTTGGGGCATGCCCCGCAAAGGGCCCTGTTCAGGGCTGGTAAGGTAAAAGAGCTTTGAACTTTAGTAATTTAGAATAGGGTAGGGCATTTTTTTTATTTTGGGGGGCTTTGTTATTTTATTAGGGGGCTTAGAGTAGGTGTAATTAGTTTAAAATTGTTGTAATATTTTTCTTATGTTTGTAAATATTTTTTTATTTTTTGTAACTTAGTTCTTTTTTATTTTTTGTACTTTAGCTAGTTTATTTAATTGTATTTCTTTGTAGCAATTGTATTTAATTAATTTATTGATAGTGTAGTGTTAGGTTAATTGTAGGTAATTGTAGGTAGTTTATTTAATTAATTTATTGATAGTGTAGTGTTAGGTTTATTTGTAACTTAGGTTAGGATTTCTTTTACAGGTAAATTTGTAATTATTTTAACTATTTTAGCTATTAAATAGTTCTTAACTATTTAATAGCTATTGTACCTGGTTAAAATAAATACAAAGTTACCTGTAAAATAAATATAAATCCTAAAATAGCTATAATATAATTATAATTTATATTGTAGCTATATTAGGATTTATTTTACAGGTAAGTATTTAGCTTTAAATAGGAATAATTTATTTAATAAGAGATAATTAATTTCGTTAGATTTAAATTATATTTAACTTAGGGGGGTGTTAGTATTAGGGTTAGACTTAGCTTTAGGGGTTAATACATTTATTAGAATAGCGGCGAGATTCGGTCGGCAGATTAGGGGTTAATAATTGAAGTTAGGTGTTGGCGATGTTAGGGAGGGCAGATTAGGGGTTAATACTATTTATGATAGGGTTAGTGAGGCGGATTAGGGGTTAAAAACTTTATTATAGTAGCGCTCAGGTCCGGTCGGCAGATTAGGGGTTAAGAAGTGTAGGCAGGTGGAGGCGACGTTGTGGGGGGCAGATTAGGGGTTAATAAATATAATATAGGGGTCGGCGGTGTTAGGGGCAGCAGATTAGGGGTACATAAGGATAACGTAGGTGGCGGCGCTTTGCGGTCGGCAGATTAGGGGTTAATAAGTGTAGGCAGGTGGAGGCGACGTTGTGGGGGGCAGATTAGGGGTTAATAAATATAATACAGGGGTCGGCGGTGTTAGGGGCAGCAGATTAGGGGTACATAAAGATAACCTAGGTGGCGGTCGGCAGATTAGGGGTTAAAAATTTTTTTTCGAGTGTCGGCGATGTGGGGGGACCTCGGTTTAGGGGTACATAGGTAGTTTATGGGTGTTAGTGTACTTTAGAGCACAGTAGTTAAGAGCTTTATAAACCGGCGTTAGCCCAGAAAGCTCTTAACTACTGACTTTTTCCTGCGGCTGGAGTTTTGTCGTTAGATGTCTAACGCTCACTTCAGAAACGACTCTAAATACCGGAGTTAGAGAAATCCCATTGAAAAGATAGGATACGCAATTGACGTAAGGGGATCTGCGGTATGGAAAAGTCGCGGCTGGAAAGTGAGCGTTAGACCCTATTTTGAGTGACTCCAAATACCGGCGGTAGCCTAAAACCAGCGTTAGGAGCCTTTAACGCTGGTTTTCACGGCTAACGCCAAACTCTAAATCTAGGCCATTGTATTTTAGTTTAATATCTATCTATCTATCTATCTATCTATCTATCTATCTATCCATCTAAAATATACAAACAAACAGAAGGCACCTCCTAGTGCAGTACTGTGATATTCTTCTCCAATATACTCAAATTGGTGTATAAGCAAATATACTCACAAAACCAGCAGCACTCAATTATGTTAATTCACACAGGCTGGGTTCTGGCAGTAACCCAGTTCATTGGCTCTGGATTAGCTGCACACCCACAGCAACTGATTTGAACAGCCAGTAGGATTTCAGTAGCTCTCAAAAGAAGAATCAAGCTCAAAGAAGAAGAATTCAAGCTCTCAAAGAAGAATCAAATCAGCCAATAGGAATGCAAGGTACACCATTTTTAAACCTTGGATATCTTGCATTCAACTTCAGTGTACGGTGGTGATCGTATGAAGAGGACTCTCCATGCAGGATGTCATCACCGGTCCTGGATAGTTCCACTCTGCGCCGCTGAGATGAAGATAGAAGACACCCCTGCGATGGATGAAGATATCGCTTCCTGGATAAAGACTTCTTGCCACCTGAATGAAAACTTCTACCTGCCTGGATGGAGATGGATGTCCGAACTTCAGGAACCATGAGTAGATATTCTGGGGTTAGTGTTTTTTTCTTAATTTTTTGTGGTGGATTTTTGTTTTTTAAAATTAGAGCGTTGGGCACTGGAAAAGAGCTGAATGCCCTTTTAAGGGCAGTAAAAGAGCTGAATGCCCTTTTAAAGGCAATGCCCATACAAATGTCCCTTTAGGGGCAATGGGTAGCTTAGGTATTTTTTAGGCTTAGGTTTTTTTTATTTTGGGGGGTTGGTTGGGTGGGGGGTTTTACTGTTGGGGGGACTTTGTATTTGTTTTTGTAGGTAAAAGAGCTGTTTAACTTAGAGCAATGCCCTACAAAATGCCATTTTAAGGGCTATTGGCAGTTATTGTAGGTTAGGGGGTGTTTTTATTTTGGGGGGCTTTTTATTTTTATAGGGCTACTAGATTAGGTGTAATTGTTTTTTATTTTTGATCATTTTGTTATTATTTTTTGTAATCTTAGAGTTATTTATTTTACGTAATTTAGTGTTTATTATTTTTTGTAATGTTGGATTTTTTGATTTTTTTTGTAGTATTAGGTTTTTTAAATTTGTAAATTAGGTTTAAAAAATTGGTAGCTTTTTTTATTTTATTAGTATAGTAATGTTAGGTTAATTTATAGTTTAATGTTAGTTTTTTTATTTTACAGGTAAGTTTTTATTTATTTTCAGATATTTATATTGTAACTTTTAATTAAAAGTTATAGTGCTGTTAGGTTTAAGGGTTAATAGTTGTATTTAGAATATAAAACTTAGAATAAAATATACCGGAGTCTGCACAAAAGGTGTAAATAGAGTAGTGGACTAAAGATAATCAGCAGAGGGGCTGTCATAGGGGCTAGTATTATTCCCAAGTAATAGTATGTGTGTGTGAGGAGCAGATTGTACCAATGACATTCAAATATAAACAAAGGGGAGAGAAACCAAAGTTCACATATAAGTAGTAAAAAAGTGTGTGGGGTTAATGGTTTACCCTGGATACAACACGCCTACTAGTGATAGTTATGAGCTCAATCCCTTGTCCAAGTTGTATGATGTGCTGTCTGTACAGATGATTATAGATGAAGCATATAGGCTGCTATGGTGCATGTGTGGAAATTAGTAGCCACAATACCTTAGGGGAGGAACAAAACACAACGCTGACCAGGCAGCAATAAAATGTGTACAATCTCCAACACCTCCTAAGGCTAACAATATAGACACCAATAGCGCAAGCAAGCAAACGTTGTCACAGAATACAGTTCAAGCAGCACTCACAGTTCAGCTTGTTAATACAGCCTTAGTTCCTTGTGGCTGCTGCAGCTTGCAATCCCAGCGTCTTCAAGATCCTCCTTACTGCACACACACACAGTTCAGCCCCTAAGCCCCTCCTTCCAGCATCCGGTTTCAGCAGCTCCCTTGTCAGCTACCTGCAGAGAGTACAGGAACCCTTGTGCAAAAGAGTGGAGTCCCAGAAATCCACAACGTAAATAGTAAAAAGAGGAGAATGTTCCAAATCCCTTAGCAAAACGTCGTGAGGCTGACACTCAGGTTGATTAAAAGAAATAATCTTTATTAGAATAGTCCATAGGTATACAGCTAGACACCAAGGGTAAAAACAAAGTGATACAAAGTTTGACCGGTTTCGGTCAATAGACCGTAGTCATAAACTTAAAAATCTTGCAACATGTGCATACTATTTAAAACAAATAGCCTCCTCTCATTGGAGGAGCTTAACACACCCATGTTTAACCCTTTAATTACCTGGCTGAAGTAATATACAAGTGTACTAATACCTTAATCTGATAGTTATTATAGTTGCATTCACATATGTACAAGTGAAACCAATCAAAAAATAAAACATAAACAGAATGAAAAAACAGAAGTATACTTATAAATATAATCAAAACCATGTTCATAGACCCACCATATCAAAAGTTGTCTCATAAGAAGTATGTTATAACAACGGATATAATGGTGATTACTAAACAGATTAGCTGTGACATGATAACCAACTACCAATAATATAGGGGGTACACATATGTGCAGCAGCAATATACTGCATACATTGTTCAAAAGGCTATAAACTAATAGATTTAGGAAAATTATGGAAAATTTAGTATATGCGTACCGCAGTATGCTGCAAGCATAATTCTATACTTATGTAATCTATATTATATAGCATGTATCATATATTTATAAATAGTATACTGCATACATTGTTCAAAAGGCTATTCACTAATAGATTTAGGAAAATTTAGTATATGCGTACCGCAGTATGCTGCAAGCATAATTCTATACTTATGTAATCTTTATTATATAGCATGTATCATATATTTATAAATAGTATAAGCCACATAAGGAGCTAACAACATAATAAAAAGGAGAAAGCGCTGGGCAGATATCTATATATACAAAAAAAGATTATAAATACATAATACATATGAGTAGTGGAAAATCAGATTTGTTGAGACCCCTAGGCCAATCAGCTCAATACTAACATGTGATACACTACCAGAAAACTGTACCTGTGAAACAAATACAAACTTTGCAATTAAATTTAATAAAAACTGAGCATACTGCAGTACTTCCAACCACAATAGTTGATTATTAGGGGTAAATAGACAATATATCAGCTACATAGTACTGCCTCTATGCATAAGGATAATATAGTGATATAACAACAGTAAGTAGTATCAAGTGACACAGATTAGAGTGTGTATCGATAATGTAGAAAATAAACAACAGTAGATTCCTATCATACTACAGTAAACCTATACTATTTCAGCGGTGCCAATAGTTGATGATGTCAAACTCCGAGTTGAACCTGACAGGTAGCAGGCTACCAAGTTTATGGATCCAGTATATTTCTTGTCTTGATAATATCTGGAATTTATCACCTCCACGAGGGGGTCTCATAACTTGTTCAATAGCCTGCCACCTGTAGGATCCAACATTGCCCCTGTGAACTTCCAAGAAATGCCTTGAGAGGGCTGAAACTGCTCTATCATGACTGATATGCGCAAGATGTTCTTTGATACGAGTACCCACCTCCCTTGGGGTTCTACCAACATATTGCCAGCAGCACAAGGTACACTCGACCAAATAGACTACAAATTTACTTGAACACTTTACACATCCTCTAGTCTCAAACACCTCCGACGAAGTAGCAGAGATGAAAGTAGTGGAAACGTGTATGTGATCACAAGATTTGCAAGTTCTTTTGCCGCACCTAAAGGTGTCTTTAAAATGCAGCCAAGAGCTCTGTGGTTTGTTTGTTTTCAGCATACTGGGAGATAAAATGTTTCCCAGTGTCAAATTCCGCTTGTAAACAAATTGACAGCCATCTTTAATGGAACTACTCAGTTTGGAGTCTCCCCTTAAAATGGGAAGATTCCTCCTGATTATGTCACAAACCTTGTAGTACTGATTGGAGTATGATGTAATGAATAATGGCTTTTGTTTATTCTTGTGTTCACCTGATATATTATTTTCTCTGTCCCTCTTTGGAACAAGTAGTTGTTCTCTCTCCACTGACTGCACTTCTTTCCTGGCTCTATTGATCACCCTTCTAGGGTAATCCCTGGCCAGTAAACGATTTGTCAAAAGTTTGCTCTCTTTTTGATAATCCTTGTCTAAGGAGCAGTTGCGTTTCACGCGTAAAAAACTGACCTTTAACAATTCCCTTAAAAACATGCCCAGGGTGATTACTCTGGGCATGTAGAAGACAATTGCCAGATATAGGTTTCCTGTACAAAGTTGAATTAATCCTACCCCCCAAAATGATCTGAGGTGAGGCTAACATCCAAGTAATGAATGGTAGACTTGTTCCATTCAAATGTGAATTGTAAACCCACTTGGTTGGTATTTAAATAGTTAACAAACTCTTGGGCTTCTGGTAACCCTGATGACCAAACAATCAGCAGGTCATCTATAAACCTCATGTACTTGACCAATTTGGAAGAAAAGATGTTGCTATCTCCATAGACGTGGAACCGCTCCCACCACCCCATAAAGAGGTTGGCGTAGGAGGGGGCAAATTTAGCCCCCATCGCGGTTCCACGCCTCTGGAGATAGCATACATCCGAAAATTTGAAAAAATTGTGTTTAAGCAAAAAGTCTATTGCTCTTAGAACATAGCTTTTATGCTCATCCGAATACCCCGTGTATCTGTCCAGAAAGAATTTTATGGCCTCAATACCAAATTCGTGGGGTATCGAGGAATACAGGGAGACCACATCAATGGTCATCCAACCGTATTCCTCTTTCCACACATTTCCTTCCAACTTAGATAGGGTATGTGTGGTGTCTCTTAAGTAACTGGGCAAGTTGTGTACCAACGACTGCAGAAACTGATCGACCCATTTGGATAGTGGCTCCAACAGTGAGCCTATTCCTGCCACTATAGTTCTACCTTTAATCTCTGTAAGGCTTTTGTGGACATTCGGGAGATGGTGGAAGATGGGCATTACCGGATTATCAACCAAAAGGCAATCGTATGTTTTCCTGTCAAAAATGCCCATCTCCAGACCATCATCCAGAAGGTCCTAAAGTAATGCCCGATATTGTGTGGTTGGATCTCTCCTTAAGGCAGTATAGGCTTCAGGATCCTGTAATTGCCTAAGTGCCTCACACACATACATCTCTTTGTCTAAGACAACCACGCTTCCTCCCTTGTCGGATTGTCTAATAATGATGGAATCATTATTCTGTAAGCTAGTTATAGAGGATGGGGCAGGTCACACTATCAGTCGAATACCAGAGATAGCTTTCAGGGGGAGGCAAGTGTTGGTAGAACCACAAGGGAGGTGGGCACTCGGGTCAAAGAACATCTTGCGCATATCAGTCATGATAGAGCAGTTTCAGCCCTCTCAAGGCATTTCTTGGAAGTTCACAGGGGCAATGTTGGATCCTTCAGGTGGCAGGCTATTGAACAAGTTGTGAGACCCCCTCATGGAGGTGATAAATTCCAGATATTATCAAGACAAGAAATATACTGGATCCATAAACTTGGTAGCCTGCTACCTGTCGGGTTCAACTCAGAGTTTGACATCATCAACTATTGGCACCGCTGAAATAGTATAGGTTTATTGTAGTATGATAGGAATCTACTGTTGTTTATTTTCTACATTATCGATACACACTCTAATCTGTGTCACTTGATACTACTTACTGTTGTTATATCACTCTATAATCCTTATGCATAGAGGCAGTACTATGTAGCTGATATATTGTCTATTTACCCCTAATAATCAACTATTGTGGTTGGAAGTACTGCAGTATGCTCAGTCATTATTAAATTTAAATGCAAAGTTTGTATTTGTTTCACAGGTACAGTTTTCTGGTAGTGTATCACATGTTAGTATTGAGCTGATTGGCCTAGGGGTCTCAACAAATCTGATTTTCCACTGCAGTACGCATATACTAAATTTTCCATAATTTTCCTAAATCTATTAGTGTATAGCCTTTTGAACAATGTATGCAGTATATTGCTGCTGCACATATGTGTACCCCCCTATATTATTGGTAGTTGGTTATCATGTCACAGCTAATCCGTTTAGTAATCACCATTATATCCTTTGTTATAACATACTTCTTATGAGACAACTTTTGATATGGTGGGTCTATGAACATGGTTTTGATTATATTTATAAGTATACTTCTGTTTTTTCATTATGTTTATGTTTTATTTTTTGATTGGTTGAATGCAACTATAATAACTATCAGATTAAGGTATTAGTACACTTGTATATTACTTCAGCCAGGTAATTAAAGGGTTAAACATGGGTGTGTTGAGCTCCTCCAATGAGAGGAGGCTATTTGTTTTAAATAGTATGCACATGTTGCAAAGTTTATGACTACGGTCTGTTGACCGAAACCGGTCAAACTTTGTATCACTTTGTTTTTACCCTTGGTGTAGATTATTTCTTTTAATCAACCTGAGTGTCAGCCTCAAAAAGTTTTGCTAAGGGATTTGGAACATTCTCCTCTTTTTACTATTTAAGTTGTATTTAGTGTTTTGTGATGTGGGGGGCTGGTGGTTTAGGGTTTAATAGGTTTAGTTTATTAGTTACAATGTGGGGGGCTGGCGGTTTAGGGTTTAATAGGTTTATTTAGTGTCAGCAATGTTGGGGGGCGGCAAATTAGGGGTTAATCATTTTATTTAGTGTTGGCGATGTCGGGGAGCGGCGGATTAAGGGTTACTAGATTTATTTAGTGTTACGGTACCAACAGTGTACCAAGGGTTAGTACCAGGGAACAATGTCCTGCATACAGAATCAGCACTTCACAACCTTGATCAGTTTCCCTGCAAACATGAGACCAAGCTCCACATTTCAGGTTTAAAACAGAATGACTACTTTATTTGAAGGCAGCACACAGATTTATACACCCTGGCTTCAGGTTACAAAGGGCATTGGTTTTAACAGTAAAGCAAACATATGAACAATGCATCAAACCTCTAACAATTGTCTATTCACAGGTAAAACAGATTAACATATTAAGTTAATTAACTAGGGAAGAACGTTTACTCAGACAATCTGATGTTGGGCAGTCTAGTTAACATAATCACACAAGGACACAATCAGTTTACCCAGACAGACTCCTGAGACACAATCAGATCTGAAACATACATAGAATACATCTTATTACTGAATATAGGAACAGTTCTTATTAGCTATAAAGTCTTTTATGCCCACTTGGCTTATAGAGTCACAATTGCTCCCACAAGGGGCACTCACACCCTGTACCCATCCTGTATTTATGGATACAGGGTGACATAGACATAAGACAGAGTTATGAAAGTACATGGGGTGTCCAGCATATAACATTCCATATTTCCATGCAGTCTCTGGGTATCCTTAAGCCCATGTACCTCCAGCCCAAAGAATGTTCCATAACAGGCCCTCCAATGTACAGTGGCGAGATTGGTTTTGTCACATCTCTCCCCTTTTCCAAACAGACTAACAGGGTATCTGACCTCCTGCCGGTCAGTGCCCTGGTTAGTCCAGCAACCCACCCATAAAACACAATTAGTAGTACAGCCCACCCACAATAAATGGTTACTACACCTGAGTACGGGGAAAACTTGTCCATGTCCAGGTGCCTCACCACAGCTGTGTGGGGGACTGGTACGCTGAATTGGTGGGTTGCGAGGTGGGCAGAGACCAGCTGTACTCTGCCCGGGTGCCAGCACTACCATGGAAGTAGCCTGGTGGGAGCCTGGTTGCTGGATGGGGAGACCGACTGTCTCCCCTTTGGATACATAGCTGTGCTGCTGGAGGGGGAGACCAATCGTCTCCCCTTTGGCTAAACAGCCGTGTTGCTGGAGGACAGGACCAACTGTCCCTACCCCTTGTAACGCAGCCTGCCGCTGGGGAATGGAGTCTGGGCTCCCAATTCCCTGTATATTCCTCTGCTGCTGGGGGACAGGACCAACTGTCTCTGCCCCCTGTAACTCAGCCTGCCGCTGGGGAATGGAGTCTGGGCTCCCAAAGTCAGGCTCTGCAAAGGACTCCCATAACAAGACAGGACCATCAAACTCCTCTCCCTCTGGTTTGTCATGCTCGGCTGTCCAGGGTATATACTGTGCCATATACCACCAGAGCGCCTGGTAGGCATGTCAGTTTGCTGGGACAATCCATCTGGATTCCCGTTATGAGAGAGAATTCCTGTCCATACAAACAAGGGTTCAAATTCCTCAGTGCCCAGACCAGGGCCAAACAGTCCTTCAAAATCCCATCAGCTTCTTTACGAGTTTTCTGTACCTGCTCTTTATAGGTATCCACAATCCCTTCATACTGACATAGGGTGCCCTTGAGTTGCTGCACCTCACTATGAGCCAGCGTCAGCTTCTCCTCAAGTGTCGCTAAGTTTGTCTTTAAGGTTTCATGTCCCACTCTCAAGCTGGTGTTTTCTGCAGTCTGTCGGTGCAGCTTGTCTAGCAGAGATTCACGTTCTAAACGTGCTTTTTCCTCTGCGCTCCTCTTCTCCTTCATCAGCGCATTGTAACGGGACCTCCACATATCAATAGCGGATAGAGATTTACTGAGCTCAGCGTCCTGGGGCTTAGCAGCAGGTGGGTCAGTCTCTGCTGCATGGATCTGGGCACGGGTAGTCACAGAGTTAACATCAGCGGGACCCATAGGAGCGTAGGCAGAAACAAGGGGGGCCAAGTCATTTCCAAGAAGAACATCAGCAGGTAAGTCCTTCTTGACCCCCACATTCACAGGTCTAGCGCCCACTCCCCAATCCAAATGTACCCTGGCAACAGGTAGGCTGAACACATCGCCCCCTGCTACCCTCACAGCCACAGTGTCTCCAGTGTACTGTTTCTCAGACACCAAGTTCTTTTGAAGCAAGGTCATGGTAGCACCAGTATCCCGTAGACCACTGACCTTCTTCCCATTCACTTTAACCAGTTGCCGGTTATTCCGGTGGGCAGCTTGCACAAGGTCTGCCTCATTTAGGATGCTCCAGCATTCTTGCGCCTCTACGTAGCGGGCCACAGGCTGAGGATTACGTGGGATTCCGCCGGCGGGTCTTCTCCAGGACTGCGCTTGGTTCGGTGCGTTTAGGGGACACTTTGGTCTTTTGTGCCCTAGTTGCTTACATCTAAAGCACCGAATAGGTTGTGAGTAGCACCGCAAATTGAACAGGGCTCTCTGAGGGTAGTTCGTGGCCGGAGGCCGTGTGGTATAGCGGTGCGCCGGGGTTTGGTAACTGGCAGCTGCTGGGGTGACTGGGGGTCTGTACTCCACTCTAGCAGGGGGCTTAGTGGTAGCAGTGTCCAGTTTGCGGGCATCTGTATACTCATCTGCCAAGCGAGCCGCTTCCTGCAGGGTGGAGGGTTTACGGTCCCGAACCCACTCTCGAACTCCTGCGGGTAACTTGTCGAAGCAATGTTCCAACAGGAATAGCTGCAGCACCTCTTCCCCAGATATGGCTTGGCACCCCGCTATCCAGTGAGCTGCTGTGCGGTGCACCTTACATGCCCACTCAAGGTAGGAATCTCCAGCTAATTTAACAGTGTCTCTGAACCGCCTCCGGTATGCCTCCGGTGTAACCGCATACCTGGAGAGCAGAGCCTCTTTTACAGTATTATAATCCCTGACTTCCTCATCTGGATTGGCCCGGAAAGCCTCTCTGGCCCGGCCGGATAATTTTCCAGATAATATCGTGACCCAGTCCTCTGCGGGTACCTTGTGTAGTGCACATTGCCTCTCAAAATCCGCAAGGTACCCATCAATCTCTCCTTCTGTTTCCAGGAAGTTTTTAAAAGCTGCAAAATTTACTTTTCTCTTTTCCATCTTAGTCAGTATTGTAATAATCCCCCTCTTCCTGAGGTTACTGGCTTGTGTAGTTGCTCTTCTGGGCGATAAGGTTCATTCCGTCGCTGCCACCAATGTTACGGTACCAACAGTGTACCAAGGGTTAGTACCAGGGAACAATGTCCTGCATACAGAATCAGCACTTCACAACCTTGATCAGTTTCCCTGCAAACATGAGACCAAGCTCCACATTTCAGGTTTAAAACAGAATGACTACTTTATTTGAAGGCAGCACACAGATTTATACACCCTGGCTTCAGGTTACAAAGGGCATTGGTTTTAACAGTAAAGCAAACATATGAACAATGCATCAAACCTCTAACAATTGTCTATTCACAGGTAAAACAGATTAACATATTAAGTTAATTAACTAGGGAAGAACGTTTACTCAGACAATCTGATGTTGGGCAGTCTAGTTAACATAATCACACAAGGACACAATCAGTTTACCCAGACAGACTCCTGAGACACAATCAGATCTGAAACATACATAGAATACATCTTATTACTGAATATAGGAACAGTTCTTATTAGCTATAAAGTCTTTTATGCCCACTTGGCTTATAGAGTCACAATTGCTCCCACAAGGGGCACTCACACCCTGTACCCATCCTGTATTTATGGATACAGGGTGACATAGACATAAGACAGAGTTATGAAAGTACATGGGGTGTCCAGCATATAACATTCCATATTTCCATGCAGTCTCTGGGTATCCTTAAGCCCATGTACCTCCAGCCCAAAGAATGTTCCATAACAGGCCCTCCAATGTACAGTGGCGAGATTGGTTTTGTCACATTTAGTGTTGGCGATGTGGGTGGGCGGCGGATTAGGGGTTAATAGGTTTATTTAATAATCGTGATTTGGGTGTGTGGCAGATTAGGTTTTAATAGGTGTAATATAGTATTTGCGATGCAGGGGGTGGTGGTTTAGGGGTTAATAGGTAGTTTATGGGTGTACTTTGTAACATTTTAGTTATGAGTTTTGTGAAACATTTTTGTTTTGCAAAATCCATAACTACTGGTCTCAGATGGCGGAATGGCTTGTGTCAGGATAGACTGTAATGCAAGCATTTTAGCTGGAACGCACAACCTGTAATATGGCGCTATGGAAAATCCTGCACTTAAACAACATTTTTTGAGTGCGGAATGGACGTTGCATTACAGGCTAAAATGCTTGCAGAATAACTATACCTCCATGACTCGTTATATGCGTTACCGGCCATTCTACACACAATGGCCAATTTTTCAGCGGTATAGCCGTACTGCACTGTAATGCAAAACTCATAATCTAGGTGTATGTAAATTTGATAATAAAAATACAATGACTATTTTTTTACTTCATATACCAGCTGAATTATGCAAGATTAATTTTGAATTAAATATTATTTTAATGAATTTCCAAAATGATGTTATTATATGTCTCTAAGGAGATTAAATGATATTTTTTGAACTTACCATTATCATTATGGGTTTTCTTTAGCAAAAGCCAGATTTAGATGAATTTAGTATATAAAGTTGTAGGAAGAGTATGAGATATATTCTGCTAAAGACACAGGATTAAAGAAAAAACTGAACATTACAGCGTGCTTTCTTAAGTATAAGAATGAAAAACGGGAAGAGTTCATGAAGATGTTAACACGCCAATTTTCAATCAAGATACTCATTGTCAAAAGTTTACTGGGAACTTTTGTGACCTATGTCCCTCAATTAAGTTTAGTAGAAAAGAAAACAATATTTACTGTGTTACACAACAATAACAAGAACTGTGTGGCTTGGTTTTAAAAGAAATGTAAGTACTTTTTATTGGTAGGAATCCCTTAGTAACTAAATGCACAGAGATGGAAATGACAGAATAAAATGCAAGTTGGCCTCTTTTAAGCCCCCAATTAATCAGAAAAGTATCTGACAAGTATTCTCATTAAATGATGTTTACAGAAAACTCAGTGTGCCACTATTGAGACTTTTATAATGGCAATAATGGTCTTTTCAGATGTCTGTACAATGAAAATAAATGTAATCATTGTTGAATTAGATTGTGTGTTAACCTTAGCCTAAATATTGTACCATTCATTCTGTGAGCTTGAAAATGCAATAGCAATCTACTAAGACCTTCCCTTGGTGGTCTCTGCCTTTAAAAACATTGCTAAATTACTGTTGCACTTTCTCATCTGCATTTTAAATATGTTCCAACATTTTTTTGCTTGACAAATGATGTAATAGTACAGTTAGCAAAACCTTATTAAGAACACATTTTTTAACAGTCATTTTGTTTAATCACAAAGTATGACATAAATTAGTATAATGTTTTACTTGATTCTACTTTTCTAACAATACTGATTTTTTTTTAATTTTAGGATGGCCTCTGGTGCTTTCATAGGAGGATGCTACTGCATTAAATTTCATTTAAATAATAATTAGTTTGCATGTAGTGCCAAATTTGTGTCAGATTTAAATAATTACTTGTTACTTCAAAATAATATGTTTTTAAGGGATGGCAAACACTGAGAATTTAATATAAAATGTTTAGCTGTGCCTAATGAAACAACTTTGCAATATACATTCATTATTTATTTTAACCCTCTTTTATGTGATTTGTAAAGGCAAATCCTGCTACATATATTTCCCCAAATTGGCTTTAATAACTGAAAAACAACTTATTTTATATTAAAATTTTGACTGTAGCCTTGTTGTCTGGAGATTCAAGCTCAGACTGACTCTTCCAAAGTGCAAATTGTGGGTGGAGTCTGGCTAGTCACAAACATTTGCAGTAAAAAGAATGTTAATTTGTTTTAAAACATTTAGGGCCAGATTACAAGTGGGGCAGTATTTAACGCTCCGGCTCGTGCACTAAATCCACTAGAAGTAAGGTTTTTGCAAGTGTCAGGTATCGCTCGTATTACAAGTCGAAAGTGAAAAGTTTTTGCTCGTGTGCTAACCTGATGCGTGCAAAAAACAGAACTTAGAATATCGCATTTACGTATTCACCCATAGAAGACCACCCTACTCAAGCCCAAACATGATCACATATTCGCAAGTTCGCTAACCCGACATTAAAATATTAATATTTCACATTCCAATATTCTTCACATAGCAGAATATGTTCTATTTATTCATAAATGCATATTTCTACATATATCTGATGCTATTTTTGATAAAATATATATCTATACCTATATATATATATATAGATGAATATATATATATATATATATAGGTATTGATATATACAGATATATATATATAGAAATAGCTAATTATAAATACATAGAACATATTTTGCTATATGCAGAACATTGGAATGTGAAATATTTACAGTAAATACACAAACACTTTATTAAAAATTAATATTGCATAAATATGCTTTTCATATTTTCATCTACTTGAATGCAAAGGGCTCCAAAGCACTTATATATGTGTCTAGATAAGTATACGTATGTATTTCTGTGTTTATATGTGTATATATGGCTATAAATACACAAATACACATACAAATACATAAGTACATATGTACGCCCACACACACACACATATATATATATATATATATATATATATACTGTATATATATATATATATATATACTGTATATATATATATATATATATATATATATATATATATATATACATGCATGCCTTTTTTCCTTATAACTGAGACCTAATATTCAAAACCATGTTTAGACCCTATAAAAAGTAAACAAAAAACTTTAAAATTTGACAATCTAAACCTTGATGAGTAAATTGTTGAAGACAAAATGTAGAATGTTGCATTAGTCAAAGAACAGGCTGAGGTTAGTCAAGCAACCAAAATATACACCCCACTAAAAATGCAGAAAAATCTCTTACTGCAGAATTCAATAAAGGAGGTGCAGATTTTGCAGCCTAGTTACATAACAGAGCACATATAAATATGCACACATAGATACAAAAATCAAAAGGTCATTGCATCATGGCATAATCAGTGATTATTGTAGGGGGGTTTAACCAGCACTAAATCAGTAACCCCTGAATTAGAGGTACCACCTATAAAAACAAACACATTTCAAAAAGATAACAGACCTGACCAGCCATCTCCATTGGATCAGATTTCTGTCAACAATGATAGCTTAAAGCTTTAGAATTTCATCAAATTGACAGCTTAAAATTATGATAATTTAAGTAATGTCAGTTTTCTATGAAAATGTTTAAATACTATTAGGCAGAAACACTAAAATTCATAAACAGAACACTAAGCGTAAATGTAAAAGTGTGTTCAGAAATAGAAAATCAGGTTTAATTCATGTTCATAAAAGACCATTGTGCAACCAACAGTTCCAGGTACATTACTCACCTTCACATCCCAACGGTCTAGATAAATGTAAAGACAGAGCTCTTCTGGATTCTAAGCATAAAAAAAGTAATCACTATATATATATATATATATATATATATATATATATATATATATATATATATATATATATATATATATTAATAAAATGTTTTTATAAGGGTTCAAAGTTATATGGTATATGGCCATGTAATTGACTGCAAAGGGCTATGAGATGTGTATTTATATATATATATATATATATATATATATATGTGTGTGTGTGTATATATATATATATATTATACTTCTCTCATTAGCATCAGAGAGGGGAACAATGTTTTTTTATGCAGGTTGATCTTAAAAATATGTTACATTGTTCTTTAATCTGGCGATTACTTGATAATTCCTTCTACAAACAGTGGCTTGAGACTCTATTTTATATACTTAGATTATAGCTGTTTAGAAAACGTTATTGAATAATACATAAAATCTAGTGCAGTGGCTCACCATATATAGACAAGTGCACAAAATGTTTTATACTTTTAGTATCCTAAACATCAGTTTTCCACTCTTTCAGGGAACAAAATTCATAGACCATTTTGTGCTTGTTTTTCTTTGTTGTGCCAAATTCTTAATTATTATGCTTTTTTTTATATATATTAAAGTACACATCCCCTGTATCTTAGTGATATAGTTTGAAAAAGTCTCAAGAGCATCATGTTCAACTTTTCCCACTTTCCTGTTGATCCACAAACTGAAGCGATTTCACAGTGTGCTTCAATGGTAAAAAAAATTATTGGCTCCAAAGTGATAGTCAGATTTCTTATTGGATCAACAAGCTGCTGTCCTGTCAACACTGTTATACCTCTGTATATCCTGATTTGCCAAAGCAGAATTAGTAATGCATACACAGAATCACCTAAACCAATCTCATTAGGAAGATAATTCCAAATCCTTATTGTTCTCACTTTAAAGAACCCCTTACACTGCTGTAGAATGACCTCCTGTCCTTTGTACAGACCTAGCAATGAACAGGGCAGCTCATAATTGCTTATGATTCCTGAATATATATGTATTATGTAATCATATATATGTATTATGTAATCATATCTCCTCTGAGACATCTCTTTTCCATGGCATATGATTTCCTCATTTCCAGCCATTCTTCATTATGCAAATCTTCAATTCCCCTTATCATATTTGTCCCCTCCTTTGCACTGTTTCCAGATCTATAATGTCATTTTTAAGAAAAAAGAAAAAAAATTGGTGCCAAACATTGCACTGCATATTCAACTTAGGGTCTTATCACTGATTTATAAAAAGTCATATTTTCATAACATAAATTTATACCCCTTTTTATACATTGCAGTACCTTACTGTTCTTTGCCATTGTGGATTGATATTGCATCTTGATATTAAGTTTGTTATCTGCAATAAATCTCAACTCCTTCTGATTTAATGATATCCCTAACTCATCCTCATTAAGAGTATCAGTAGTACATTTATTTGTGTTGCCAAAATGCAAAAATCTACATTTATCTAAATATCATCTGTCTCTTGCCTTCCCAATCTTCCAATTTATCCATATCCCTCTGCAGAGAAGTAACTTCCTTTTCAGACTGTATTACTTTATTTAATTTTGTATCACCAGCAAACACTGACATATGATTTTCTATGCTCCTTTCAAGATAATTAATAAACAGATTAAAGAGAAATGGACCCAGAACAGAACCCTGAGGCACTCCGTGTAACAGTTTTGTACAACATTAACATTTTCTATTAACAACAACCCTTTGCACTCAAAGTTGTTTACTTCTAATGTCAAATCAAATTTGTGAATTTGGTTTTAAGTTTTATCAAATTTGAAAACAGCAAATTTTCAACTATGTTTTTATTGTATATAGCATAATAAGATATTTAATATTTATTAAATATTGCAGTCAAAATATTGCAACTTTCTATCTATCTATCTATCTATCTATCTATCTATCTATCTATCTATCTATTGGGTATTTATAGAGCACAAACTAATCACCCGTGAGGGTCTCAAGGCACTAAGGGAAAGCGGATAGGAGGAGGGGGGTTGGGCGTTCAGTCAAAGAGCCAGGTTTTGAGGTCCTTTCTGAACTTTGTAAGGGAGGTGGATTGTTTGAGGTGCAGCGGGAGAGTGTTCCATGTCTTTGCTGCCATATGAGAGAAGGATCCTCCGCCCGCTGTGGATTTGCTGATGTGGGGGATACCTGTGAGTGCTTGGTCGCCCGATCGGAGTTGTCTGGCGGTGGTGTAGAAATTTACGCGGTAGTTGATGTATTCGGTCCAATGTTGTATAGGGCCTTGAACGCGTGGGTAAGGAGCTTGAAGGTGATTCTCTTGTTGATGGGGAACCAGTGAAGGTTCCTTAGGTGTTCGGTGATGTGGCATTGGCGAGGGATGTTGAGGATGAGTCTGGCTGAGGCATTCTGGATACGTTGGAGTCTCTTTTGGAGTTTGATGGTGGAGCCAGCGTAGAGTGTGTTGCCGTAGTCCAACCCGGCTGCTGACGAGGGCGTGGGTGACTGTTTTCTTGGTTTCGGTAGGGAACCACTTGAAGATTTTTCATAGCAGGTGGAGAATGTATAAGCATGTTGAGGTGATGGCATTGATTTGTCAGTCCATGGAGAGTGAAGAGTCCAGGATGAAGCCTAGATTTTGTACATGGTCGGTTGGGGTTGGAGGGTGACCGAGGGCTGTCGGCCACCAGGAGTCATCCCATGTGGATTTATTGGGTCTGAGGACTTTATAATGCTATAGTTTATGAAAAAGTTAGATTAGGGTTAGGCAAGGAAAACCTTTTGACTTCCAGATAAATAATGTGTTCTTAAAATATGCAAACTAGTCTTTCAAATCAGAATATTTGAACAGAAATGATTCCATTTAATCTTTTGATCACATTGTTTATGTTTTTATTTTAAACAATGTAACTGAAATTGATATGTAATTTTCTTATGCTAACATTCATGTATTTGTATAACATTGATATATTCTGACAATCCTCTTCGGAAAATCTGTTTGTTGAAAAGCTGCTCATAGTAACAACAGATGTAACAGAAAATCTAAGAAAATAATCAGAATTCAAGACACATGTTTCACATTCACCTGTTAAAAATAACTGTTACTAAATATTTGGTCCATAATTGGGTCTTATTCTTAAATATGGAAGAAAGAAAATAGTTTGATTTATGGTATTTAAAACGCATATTTTTTTTATATGCATTTGTATTATGACACTGCAGTAGTCTCCCTAAGGGAAACCAGCCCAATGTGCTTAGAGGTTCTCACACACTCACACACTCACAAGGATGCCACGCAACGCAACTGCGTATAAGGAATCCCAAAGCAGGCACATTAAACAGGGATTTGTATCCAATAAGCTTTTAATGGAAATGCAGAAAACCAATGGGCTTTTCTGCATTTCCATTAAAAGCTTATTGGATACAAATCCCTGTTTCATGTGCCTGCTTTGGGGTTCCTTATACACAATTGCGTGGGATCCTTGTGACTGTTCTTGTATACATTATATAGCAGTGCACCAGGGTGTATACTTGTTGGAGTGTGCCATTCCTCTCTACACCTGTTTATATATATATATATATATATATATATATATATATATGTAACCTTATTCTCTCACTGCTTTAAATTATAAATAAAGGGAATAATCTACTTTGCATTTTCTTTAAATTGACTTATGTACATGTCAGATGTACAACACAACACTTCTGATGGAAATGGGAAATAAACTTTAAAATTGTGTTAACTTTTACAGAGCAAATTGACAAAGCATTCCCACAGGATAATGTTATGATTTGATAATTACACAGACATAACAAAATGTACCCTTCCGTCTAAAGAGTCAATTATGAGGTTGGTACATTGACGAGTCAAACTACATCTACTAAAAAATCCCATTTTTCATAAGTAATATGTAATTGCTCATTTTTATCCTTTCCTTGTGCCTCCATTTTAATCATTCCCTTCATTTCACCTTGCATTTCTCACTTGAGCCTTTGCTGGGTCAGATGTGCTTTTCCACACCAATACTCATGGGGACTGCCCTCACGTAATTCTAAAAAATGGGGGCTGTCTCTGAAAGCTTTGAGATGTCTACAGATAACGGAGCTTGCTGGAAAGGGAAGCTTTGCTGGAGAGAGTGAAGTTAGCAGGCAGCAGGGGACACACCTTAAAATTAAAATCCTGCAACCAAAATTAACCATATAACTACTTTTAGTGTGTAGTATCTTACACTCACCTTTCTTTCTTATACATGTGTTTTTCTATTAGGGTAATACTTGTTTTGAGTATTTTTGACAGAATCTAGCTACCTTTTTGTTTGCAAGAAAAAACAGTGAGAGCTGCAGGCGAAAATGTTTAAAGAATATATCAGAGGAGAAGTTTTAGCTACACCCATGCATCACCCCCGTTCAGCCCACTAGCAGAAGCTGGGAAAATAACATGATTTGAATTTTGGTTTATAAATATGAATATCACAGTGTTTGTTTGAATGTGCAGTGTAGTTGTATTACAATTTCTACTGTTCACCTTAAATCATTTTATTCCTGCACAATGTCAATACAAATGTTGTTTTGTTCCCCATAATATATGATTTTTGCAAAGAACAATTTTGTTACAATTTTTAATGCAATTAAACAATTTTTAAATTACAATATTTTTGTGAATCCTATGTTAATGTATGGTGAGTCACCTTCAGATACTTAACAGGGAACCTCCCTTTGCGAGACACACTGATCCCAAAGTAAAAACTGCTTTTATAGAATTAGGACAGAGGCTTCATAGTATTGGAGAGATTTTTATATATTCTCACAATGAAGAAAAGAGTATAGGGAAAATAGTTCAATTAACCCACTAGTATACAATACATGGAATTTCCACATTTATCAAGGGAGTGGGTGGTGCTCTATGCCAAGAAATATAAGAATTTTTTTTTACAAGGAAAGAACAAGAGGCACATAAAGAGCACTCACTTATGTAAATATATATGAAGGAGATTATGAGGCGATTTATGAAAGTGCAAGCGGATATGATACGATGTAGCATATCATGTCCGCCGCACATCGATAAATGCCGACAGCATGCGCTCCTACTCTGAATTGCACATGCTAACCTGAAGAGCAATTCACAGTGGGATATTTACCATTTCTTTCACAGGATGCAATAATATCTAAGCTCCAAGATGTATGAAGACACAGAGCTTTACCAGCAAGGGATTAAAATAAGAAAACAGCTTTAAAGAGAGCTGAAAGTATAGGTACAATAACAAAAGCAGCAGTAACCATGGTATAGGGGTGAATTTATGAAGCTGCATTTGCAGCTTTTGAGGATAAGCAGAGCAGGCTTATATGAGCAGTTCTTTTGCCACATATCAAACAGACCTGTGCATGGGCAAAAAAATCATTTTGGACATTTCATTAGTTCCAAAAAATGTAATATATTTGTTTTGTATAAAATACTTTTAAATCAAATTTGTTTTATATGAATATTTATTATTAAATGTGTTCATTAATAAATATTATTTTGCCATTACAGGTAGAAACCCTTTTATCTAAACTGCTTGGGACAGGAAATGGTTTGGATTTTGGAATATTTATATATTAGTATATGTAAAATGGGACAGCTTGGAGAGGGGATGGAACCAAGTGTAAAAAAATAATATCTTATCTTATTTAGGCAATATTTACATTTCGTAATACAGCTTATACAGGCAACATAGTACCCTCAGAAATATAGTACAGTACTATAATCAGAATAGTTGTTGTTTTAAATACATATAAACTAGAATTTGCATTTAGAACACAAAAACCAAACCAAAAATGAAGGCAGTGAAGATTAAGACTTACAGATGGGGAAATGGTAATATTTGATCATTTTATTTTAACCCCTTAATGACCAGCGTCGTACCCTGTACGGAACTGGTCGTTAAGCCCTTAACGACCAGCATCATACCCTGTACAATGCTGCTGCCCTGGGTCTCTCTTTGCCCCAACCCTGCTGAAAGTAGTGAGATTGTGATTTTTCTGCATGCCTTACAAGTGGGCAGTGCAGAAATAGATGGGCAGAGTTACAGATGCAGAGAGCCCTCTGCATCTGACAGCGGTGGTGCCGATCGTTGGTGGTGTGGGAGGGTGGGCGGGTGTGGAAGATGGCG
Source organism: Bombina bombina (assembly GCF_027579735.1). Taxonomy (NCBI): domain Eukaryota; kingdom Metazoa; phylum Chordata; class Amphibia; order Anura; family Bombinatoridae; genus Bombina; species Bombina bombina. The sequence continues at coordinate 1,017,139,624 of NC_069500.1, read as the reverse complement.
GGAGGGGGGCGGGAGCATGAGGGACCGCTATGCTACAGAAAAAAAACCTGACAGGGACGGGGATAGGAGGGGGAGTAGGGAGAAGTAGGTAGAGGGGGATCCTATGGTGGAGGGGGGATTACAGGGTAGGGCTATGATCCTGGATGGAGGGAGTAAATGAGGGTGGAGGGGACAGCTACACCTCAGAAAAAATGTTTTGTTTTGTTGGGTTTTTTTTAATAAAAAAAAATTAAATTTATAGCAAACTGGGTAATGGTAGACAGTTGCCAGTACCAAAGATGACAGAAAGGGGGAGGTTTAGAGAGCTGTTTGGGGGATCAGGAAGGTTGGGTGATAAGGGGGGACACTGCAGAAAAAAAGCCTATATTTTCATACTGGCAGATAGCTGTTTGAGAGGGATCAGGTAGGGATCAGGGGGTGGGAAGTGTCAGGTGGGAGGGAAATCTCTACACTAAAGCTAAAATAAACCTTACAAGCTACCTGATTAACCCCTTCCCTGCTGGGAATAATAAAAGTGTGGTGCAAAGCTGCAATTAGCGGCCTTCTAATTACCAGAAAGCAAGGCAAAGTCATATATGTCTGCTATTTCTGAACAAAAGAGTCCCAGAGAAGCTTTAACAACCATTTGTGCCATGATTGCACAAGCTGTTTGTAAATAATTTCAGTGAAAAACCTAAAGCTTGTGAAAAAGTTAACATTTTTTTTTTATTTGATCACATTTGGTGGTGAAATGGTGGCATGAAATATACCAAAATGGATTTAGATCAATACTTTGGGTTGTCTATTAAAAATAAAAATATAGTTTTAATAGGTAAATATAAAAAAGGCTTTATTTCTGGTTAAATGTAGTGATGGTAAAAATGCTAAAAATGCTCTGGTCTTTTGGGGAAGTTTTAGTTTGAAATGCCCGGTCCTTAAAGTGAATGTAAACGTTTATCAATTAGTGCCCGGTTTATAAATATATACTATTAAAAACAGGGGCACTTTCATTGATGAAGTTTACATTGCACCATATTTTACAAATACTTATCTTTTTACTTCTTAAAAGCCGGATCGGCATCCTCCGCCTGCAGGTCCTCTGTAAATACGTCACCAATGACGAAACTGGCTTCCTCCAACCACGGCAGGGCCTCACGAGATGGACGCTCTGAGGGGAAGCCGTGATTGGAGGAAGCCGGTTTCGTCATTGGTAACGTATTTACAGAGGAGCTGCAGGCGGGGGATGCTAATCCGGGTTTGAAGAAGTAAAAGGTAAGTATTTGTAAAAATACAGTGCAAAGTAAACTTTCATCAATGAAAGTGCCCCTGTTTTTAATAGTATTTTTAAAAACTGGGCACTAATTGATGAAAGTTTACATTCACTTTAAGGGGGTAAAAAAAATAAAAATTTAAATTTTTGGATTTCAGAATAAGTTTGGATTTTGGAATTCTGGATTTGCAAATTTGTACCCGTATTTCCTATGGGATTGAAAATGTATTTAAAATATTTATTTTTTTTAGCTTAAATAAATTATTAGAATAGTAAAAAAAAAAATGTTTTTATGGTAAGTAATCTTTGAACAGAACACAAACCATACAGTAGTACCTTACAAAAAGTTTTAGTTTTAAATTAAAATTAAGCTTTGCTTACTAGATTGAGGTTACATAGCTGACTGCATTATCATTTTCAGCACAGTACATACTTATAGCCGTAACAAACAGTACACAAAAAAACACAAACAGAACATTTAGGAAATAAAATAAAGGTTTATATTCACCAACATTTTACAGCATAACTTGTACATACACTTGAATGAAAATAAAAAAAATAGTCACAGCTTTTAAAATAAAATTAATTTTAAATCTTCAGCTATAGTAGTACAGCAGTAACTATTTCACAGCTTGAAAGAAAAAACAAACTGTACAGAAACAAAAGTTTTTTTTCAAAATAAAATATAAAGCCTGCGATGTTCTCTCTTAAAGGTTTACTACTATTCTGCAATGCTCTGTCCTTAGCTGTCTCAGTGTATGCAACAGCATAGATCTGTCTCTCTCACTGACACAACAGAGTGGAAATCGCTTGCTCTGTGCTTGCATATTTATATATTCCTTAGTCCTCACAAACTAGCCCTCAGGATTGGTCAGAAAACATCACAAATCACAGGCTGACAGAAATATCAATCAAAACCACTAACTTCATGGTCTCTTTCTACTGGTTTTCAGGCTGCATTTTAAAGAAAACAAATCAAATGAATTAACTAATATTAACAAATGTATTAATTACATTTTATTAACTAATTCATCTATTCATTAAAGTGCCAGTTCATTATTTGTTTTTCTTCCGAATTAATTAATAATATTTTTTGGGTTAAAATTAGCAATTATTTATTACCAAATACACGTCTAATATTTAAAAAGCAGAAACTGCTCCTATTTCCTCTCCGCAACCTCAGAGGTGGCGAGCTCAATCACCCTGGCACTTGCTCATTCAGAGTGATTGACAGGCCCTGCTCTACCGCAATTGGCTGTGCAGCCGCAAAAGGAGTAAAAGCATCTTGCTCAAACATGTTTATTTACATTTCAAATACACTGCAGCTCTTTTCAAATTCATCCTTTTTGTCCTTTTAATTACAACCCATAAAGGAAAATGAAAAATGTCCAAAATTATACTCCTCTCATTTTTTTTTAAGTAATGACAGTTTAATATTAGCAGTAATGACTTATAGTAAACTTAATACTTCTCTTTCTGGTAATTAGCTTTCTTTGAGACAACACTTGCATGGCAGATTGATCTTACACCAGGAAAAGGAAGAACAATGATTGCTGCATATTCTGAAATTGATACTTCCATGACTGCTTGTGTTATGTCATTATAATATCCCTGTTCTTTTGCTACACATGACCACAAACCACAAGAGAAGGAAGACAGAGAATCTAAATGTAACCTTTACAGAACCTCTATACTGCTCAGATCATCACATAGAAATAATCACTGTAATATTAAACACCAAATAAGTTATTGCAGATGATCCTTTAACCCCTTGACTACTGGTGCCTCTCATTAAAATTGGGCTAGAGATCATTCCTATCTATGCAATGGTTGTTTCACTAATCACCTGATGTTGGTGCCAAGCCACAAACATTTTGGCAGGGCAAGATTTCATTTTTGAGTTTGCCTCTCAAGAGAGAGAGAGAGAAAAAAAAAAAGACAAATTCCTCGAAGGAGAGAAAAGTTGTCATAAGGGAAATGCAACTGATGGAAGATATCCAGTAAACACTATAAAAGGAAAATCACAAAGCCAGTGTCATCAGTCAATTAAATATTAAAATAAAGTATTACATGGAAACATTATTACAAAATTAGTCATAAAACTTTCTCTGAGATATTAAATGATAAAATGAATAGAGCCTTCTCCTACTACTGCAGCAGTCTTCCTTGTGGTATTTCATAACTGTATGTAATCTAGCTTTGTTTTTAGATGGCTACCTGGAATTCCATAAATATCATTATTATTGTTTTCTTGTGTAATATAATTTGACTACAAATTATGGGCTAGATCACAAATGGAGCGCTCCCGCTCGAGTGTAAACTATGCTAGATGGAGGCTTTTTGCTTTCATCGGGTTGCACTTGTATTATAAGATAAAAGTCAAATATTTGTGCGCGAGCATAAACCTGACGTGCACAAAAAATATTGTAACTGTGTCAACTCTTTCTCCAATAAACTTCAATGGAGCACAAAAACCCCCCACCCATACTCGCAAGATAACCCAAACACTTATATTGAAGAGCACTAAACCAAACATGAAATATTACAATTTTACATTCCAATATTCTTCACCTAGAATAATATGTTCTATTTATTCATATATATATATATATATATAAAGGAAGGCACTCTCTGGTCTTTGAAGTGAATATTTAATATATCAAGCATAACGTTTAATATATCAAGCATGACTGTCTGAGGAAGGGGAGTGTGTCCCTGAAACGTCTTGCTTGATATATTAAATATTCACTTAAAAGACCAGAGAGCACCTTCCTTCATTTATATACGTACCTTCTGGCACCCTGGCATTCATCAATTTTGGAAGTGAGAGTGCTCTCTTTGAACAGCATATATTTATATATATATATTTGTATATACTTATACCTATATATCTATTCCTATAGATATGTATTTTACATGAACAGTATTATATATATATATATATATATATATATATATATATGTTTATATTTGATAATAAAACGCACATTATTTTCTATGTGAAGAACATAGGAATGTAAAATATGCATTTTGCGCATCGGGTTTCACAAATTAGATTTGAACGCAGTCAGGTTAGTACATATGGAAACATAGTAATCTTAATTATTGAAATATTACATATAAAATGTTAAAAGAAAAAAGAAAATGATAAAAAATTATTAAACATTCTGTTAAATATTCTAAATAATCCATAGAATATATATATATATATATATATATATATTATTATTTTTTTACAGTATGTTTAATAATCTGTAATTATTATTTGCTTAATACCAACATTAAGTTCACCATTATAGGTACAAAGGTAGTCCAAAGCACAAGTCATAGGCGTCTATATAAATAAAATCCAATTTATTTCAACATTGTTAAAAACATATGATTAACAGCTATAAATACTGCATAGATATCCAATATAGAAAGTGCAGCTGTGCTCCTGGGCAGACATGTTTCGTGCTAGACGCAAGTTTAGCTCGGTTGACATTGCTCTAGTGCACCTGATTATTCTAATGGATATTGCCACTGCCCTAAATATCACTGATAAAATATTAAAAGAAAAATTATAAAAAAATATTCAACATTCTGTTAAATATTCTAAATAATCCATAGAATATATATATATATATATATATATATATATTCTTCAACAAACTACAAGAGGAGAACAAGGACCAATAAAAATTTCCTAAGGCCCTGTATAGATAGGGAATCAAGCACTCTTTTTTTTAATAAAAATAGCTCAAAAGTATAACTAAATTAAACTAATGGAATGAATCTCTGACCAGTACAATCACAGAGAACAAAAAATAATTTATTAATAGTACAGAAAGAAGTAAATCCTAACTGTCCAAACATAGCAATAGGCCAGTTGTGCACTGGCCTCTGGTATATGTTAGCAAAACAAAGTAAAGTATGTTGAACAAACAATATAGTACATGTGGCCAATTAAAACCCTGAAGATGTGCACATCATAATCATAATATTGGCAAAAATTAAATCCAAAGACACCTAGTACACTGCTACACCCAAGCTGTGCACTGTGCTGTACACTTGGGTGTAGCAGTGTACTAGGTGTCTTTGGATTTAATTTTTGCCAATATTATGATTATGATGTGCACATCTTCAGGGTTTTAATTGGCCACATGTACTATATTGTTTGTTCAACATACTTTACTTTGTGTTGCTAACATATACCAGAGGCCAGTGCACAACTGGCCTATTGCTATTTTTGGACAGTTAGGATTTACTTCTTTCTGTATTATTAATAAATAATTTTTTGTTCTCTGTGATTGTACTGGTCAGAGATTCATTCCATTAGTTTAATTTAGTTATACTTTTGAGCTATTTTTATTAAAAAAAAGAGTTCTTGATTCCCTATCTATACAGGGCCTTAGGAAATTTTTAATGGTCCTTGTTCTCCTCTTGTAGTTTGTTGAAGAATAATTTTTTTATAGGGTCTGCACCACATTAAAATTATAATCTAACATAACATTAATGTTTTCTAAATTTTGATAATTTTTTCCATTGAAAAAGACACATTTATAGTAGCCATTTGTCCTGTACCCTTTTTGTTTTTATATATATATATATATTTACAGTATGTTTAATAATCTGTAATTGTTATTATTTTTGAATTATTTTATTTGTGATATTTCATTAAGGCGCCTTAAGATTATTACATTTTCATGTGCGCTAACCCGACCACATTAAAATCTATAGGAATAGATATACAGGTATAGGTTTATATGGATATATATAGAAATATCTATTTACAATAAAAGTACTTTATCTTGCAAATGAAGAACATTGGAATGTGAAATATGTACAGTACAAATACAGTAAAACACATAAATACATATGTACAAACATATATATATATATATATATACAAAATCAGGAGAAAGGAATGCAGACTTGACCGGGTACACATCCCATGACTCATAAACAGGCCCAGCTTTGGTTGCTATTGCACTCACATAAAGCTCCTCTATTTACAGAGTCACAGGCAGTTAACCCCGGGCCTGCCAGGGTGCAAGTTCTTAGGGAGAATTACAAAATCAGACAATACAACACACATACTCACTCACAAGCTCTAAGCTAGGATTAAAAGCAAAACCGTAAGAGTTAGTTACCGCATTTGGCCAAATGGGAAAAGCCCAGGTACCACGCCAAGGTCTCTTCCACATACCTGGGTCCCTAATACAGCCACACAACTGCAGCCATGCACACAAATGCAAGCTAATAATCAAACAAACTGGGAACAGGTCAGGGTTCACAGACTTATGTAATCGCCCTGGGCATAAGCAAAATCAGGAGAAAGGAATGCACATCCAGACTGGACCAGGTACACATCCCATGACTCATAAACAGGCCCAGCTTTGGTTGCTATTGCACTCACATAAAGCTCCTCTATTTTATGTGAGTGCGATAGCAAGAAGAGACCTTGGCGTGGTACCTGGGCTTGTCCCATTTGGCCAAATGCGGTTTTGCTTTTTAATCCTAGCTGAGAGCTTGTGAGTGAGTACTGGACTTTATGTGTATTACATATATATATATATATATACATATAGACATTTAGATATGTGTATGTATGTATCTCTATGTTATAGCCCTTTGCCTGCCTTTTTTTACCCAAGACCTGAGACCAAATATCTTTGAGCCCTTATAACTTTTTAATGCAATATGATTTTATTGACTTTTATCAGACAGTGTTATTATGAGTGTAACTGCACTTTTAAATGTATTTTTGATGTTCTTTGTACATTTTTTTGTCTTGTTAATCAGTTAACAAGAGCTCTGAAGCTGCACTAACAAAACTTTTTTGTCTTGCATAACAGTAAACCTGAGCTCTGAAGTCACGCTAACGATTGTGCTCAAGCAAACGTGTTTACTATCAACTCATAAATCATAATACATGCACTATTTCCGTTGCACACAAAGAGCTGCAAAATACACTATGGCATCTATTTATCAAGCCGTCAACTTACTTGCATTCGACGGCACCAATACGCTCGCCTAAGATCGCCTAATATGGCTGCCGCGGACCTGAATACGTTCTCCAAAATTATCAAAAAAGCTGTAAAATAGCCACGCACCAAGTACGGGGCGATGAGCAGTGGACTGTTGTTAACTAACAGTAATCAATCTCGCTGCTCTTTGGCTTTTTCACAGCTTTCTTGGTACCCTGTCACTAAACACCCACACTATACTAAACTGTTTACCGCATATACCGCTGCACCCGGAGCCCACCGCAACTCTAATAAATGTATTAACCCCTAAACCACCGCTCACGGACCCCGCTGCAACTAAATAAAGTTTTTAACCCCTAAACCGCCGCTCCCGGAGCACACCGCCACCTACATTATACTTATTAACCCCTAATTTGCCCCCCCTACACCGCCGCCACCTACATTATATTTATTAACCCTTAATCTGCCCCCCTACACCGCCACCACCTACCTACATTTATTAACCCCTAATCTGCCGCCCCCAACGTCGCTGCCACTATATTAAATGTATTAACCCTTAAACCTAAGTCTAACCCTAACCCTAACCCCCCCTAACTTAAATATAATTTAAATAAATCTAAATAAATATTCCTAGCATTTAATAAATTATTCCTATTTAAAACTAAATACTTACCTATAAAATAAACCTTAAGCTAGCTACAATATAACTAATAGTTACATTGTATCTAGCTTAGGGTTTATTTTTATTTTACAGGCAACTTTGTATTTATTTTAACTAGGTAGAATAGTTATTAAATAGTTATTAACTATTTAATAACTTCCTAGTTAAAATAAATACAAATATACCTGTAAAATAAAACCTAACCTAAGTTACAATTACACCTAACACTACACTATAATTAAATAAATTCCCTAAACTAAATACAATTAAATACAATTAAAGGGACAGTCAACACCAGAATTTTTGTTGTTTAAAAAGATAGATAATCCCTTTATTACCCATTCCCCAGTTTTGCAAAACCAACACTGTTATATTAATACACTTTTTACTTCTGTGACTAACTTGTATCTAAGCATCTTCTGACCGCCCCTATTCACATGACTTTTAGTTATTATATATTGACTTGCATTTTAGCCAATTAGTGCAGTGTCTGCCACTCGCCACGGGCATGATCACAATGCTATCTATATGGCCTACATGAGCTTGCTCTCCCCTGCTGTGAAAAGTAAATAAAATAGAGGCGGCCTTCAAGGGCTTAGAAATTATCATATGTGCCTTCCTAGGTTTGCTTTCAACTAGAATACCAAGAGAACAAAGCAAAATTGTTGATAAAAGTAAATTGGAAAGTTGTTTAAAATTACATGCCCTATTTGAAAAATGAAAGTTTTTTTTGGACTTGACTGTCCCTTTAAATAAAATTATCTAAAGTACAAAACAAACAAACACTAAATTACAGAAAATAATAAACAAATTACAAGATTTTTAAACTAATTACACCTAATCTTATTCCCCTAACAAAATAAAAAAGCCCCCCAAAATAAAAAAGCCCTACCCTACACTAAATTACAAATAGACCTTAAAAGGGCCTTTTGTGGGGCATTGCCCCAAAGTAATCAGCTCTTTTACCTGTAAAAAAAAACTACAAACCCCCCCAACATTAAAACCCACCACCCACACAACCCCTTGAAGATCACCCTACCGTGAGAAGTCTTCACCCAAACGGGCCAAAGTCCTCAACGAAGCCGGCAGAAGTGGTCCTCCAGACGGGCAGAAGTGGTCCTCCAGACAGGCAGAAGTCTTCATCCAGACAGCATCTCCTATCTTCATCCATCTGGTGCGGAGTGGCTCCATCTTCAAGACATCTGACGCTGAGCATCCTCTTCTGATGACGTCTTCTTCAACAATGACAGTTCCTTTAAGTGACGTCATCCAAGATGGCGTCCCTTCAATTCCAATTGGCTGATAGAATTCTATCAGCCAATCGGAATTAAGGTAGGAAAAATCCTATTGGCTGATGCAATCAGCCAATAGGATTGAACTGGCATTCTATTGGCTGATTGGAACAGCCAATATAATGCCAGCTCAATCCTATTGGCTGATTGGATCAGCCAATAGGATTGAACTTCAATCCTATTGGCTGATTGAATCAGCCAATAGGATTTTTCCTACCTTAATTCCGATTGGCTGATAGAATTCTTTCAGCCAATCGGAATTGAAGGGACGCCATCTTGGATGACGTCACTTAAAAGAACCGTCATTGTTGAAGAAGACGTCTTCAGAAGAGGATGCTCCGCGTTGGATGTCTTGAAGATGGAGCCGCTCCACGCCGGATGGATAAAGATAGAAGACTTCTGCCCATCTGGGGGACCACTTCTGCCCATCTGGAGGACCACTTCTGCTGGCTTCGTTGATGACTTCGGCCCAGTTGGGTGAAGACTTCTCACAGTAGGGTGATCTTCAAGGGGTTAGTGTTAGGTTTTTTTAAGGGGGGATTGGGTGGGTTTTAGAGTAGGGTTGGTTGTGTGGGTGGTGGGTTTTAATGTTGGGGGGGTTTGTAATTTTTTTTACAGGTAAAAGAGCTGATTACTTTGGGGCAATGCCCCACAAAAGGCCCTTTTAAGGGCTATTTGTAATTTAGTGTAGGGTAGGGCTTTTTTTTTATTTTGGGGGGGCTGTTTTATTTTGTTAGGGGGATTAGATTAGGTGTAATTAGTTTAAAAATCTTGTAATTTGTTTATTATTTTCTGTAATTTAGTGTTTTGTTATTTTTGTACTTTAGATAATTTTATTTAATTGTATTTAATTGTATTTAGTTTAGGGAATGCATTTAATTATAATGTAGTGTTAATAAGTTTATTTAGTTGCGGCGGGGTCCGGGAGTGGCGGGATAGGGGTTAATAACTTTTATTTAGGTGGCGGCGGTGTAGGGGCAGCAGATTAGGGGTTAATAAGTATATTGTAGGTGGCGGTGGTGTAGGGGGGGCAGATTAAGGGTGTTTAGACTCTGGGTACATGTTAGGGTGTTAGGTGTAAACGTTCCCATAGGAATCAATGGGATATCGGGCAGCAGCGAACATAAGCTTTCACTGCTTTCAGACTCCCATTGATTCCTATGGTTTCCGCTGCCTCCAGGGCGGCGGATTGAAAACCAGGTACGCTGGGCCGGAATAGTGGCGAGCGTACCTGGTAGAAAATTGATAACTAGAAAAAGTAGTCAGATTGTGCCGAATTTGCATTCGGAACATCTGTAATGACGTAAGCATCGATCTGTGTCGGACTGAGTCCGGCGGATCATATGTTACATCACTAAATTCTACTTTTGCCGGTCTGTAGGGTTGGATAACTAAGGGGAATCAGGCTCGCCACAAATGTGTTGCGGAATTCCAGCGTATTTGCGGTTGACGGCTTGATAAATAGATGCCTTTATCCCTTTGCATGCAACAGTTATTATTATTACAATTTTATTGCATGGGAACATTTGTAAATTGCATGCAAATCAGCTTTAATTGAAATTGCGACTTTATTACATAGAGATCATTTGGGAATCAAATATATTGAACGGGTTTAGTAGTCTCTACTTAAATTGGGTCATTAACTTTAGACCAGTACATTTTTATTAAAAGAAGGAAGGTCATTGTGCACAGGATTGTTTTGAGTGTAAATGGACATAAACACCTTGAAATAATAATACTTTGTTTTGCAATAAATTAACATACCAACTGAGCGTGAAAACTATTTGCTGCAGTTGTTTTTTATTGAATAAACTCTGCCTACTGCTTGGTATGTTTAGAGGAGCAAATTTAAATAACTACTTTACTTTTGTTTGTGGCTTTTTTTTAAGCAAAACTTGGATTGTTTAGCAATCCTATCATTTCTGCTGAGGCCAGTTAGGGACAGATATATATAGCAGGGTGTAAGGTTCCTTTAAAGTGAATGTAAATTTTCCTGTTTTTAACAATAAATATTCATTCATATTAACTGTATTAGTCAAAACGCATTGTTTTTTGCTCAAAAATTTCAAAATCAAACATTATATTTTAGTTTTAAACTTAGCTCCGTTTTCGCTTATAGCTCCTCCCATCCATTACTTCCCTGTTTTCTTCCTCATAACGTCTAGAGCGGTCCCACCCGCTCTATGACGTATTTGCAAAGCTCGTTCATGGTGTCTTCTTTTTGTGCGCATGCGTTTACCAATCACTGACTGATTTGCGCATGTGTTATTCAACAACAGTGTGATCGCAATGAAGTCTCTCACTTGCCAAGCGCTATTTGTAAGAAATGGTATCGATCGTTACAATGTCTTTGAAATTACGGAGCCAAGATACTTACTTGCTTTTGTCACTGAATCCAGGAAGCTTGTGGTTGCGGCTTTTTGATGCGCATGCTTAAATCGTGAACGTGCGGCGCTTTGAAGTAAAAAACAGGTTTGTTTACGCATGCGCATTAAGAAAGACGCATGCGCATAACAAAATAGTGACGTTTACATAAAGGGGCTGGACATCACGGGGTATGAGAGATTATTAGTTAAAAAGAGTGTCAATCAAACTGATTAACGCGGTCCAAAATGGCGGGCGGAGGGAGAGAGCAAGACGATTACAATTGAATAAGTATATAGATCGATAAAATTCAATGTTTTTAAAAAAACGATGACTTAAACTTTACCTTATTTTTAGTGATAAAGCATTTTTGATTGTGTGATAGCATTGAAACCTTGCCCCATTAAGAATAGAACATTGCACTAAAAACTTTCCTTTTAGAATTGTAATTCTACACCCCTCCTACTTCCACTTGCTTTATTATCAATGATTTACTCCCAGCCATCTGTTTCCTGAATATCTACTAATGTACCTCTGTTTTGGGATCTAAATACTTAATATTAAAACTTCTTTTATTTGGGGATTTGTTCTGGGACTTAATGTTCTCTAATTTAGAACTGTAAATTTAAGAAATCAGATTTAAATATGTCTGAATTTTGGATGCAATATTCCCTGCAATTTATAGCACAGAGGGATTCTCCATAACAAGAGGGGATTGAAACTCTCTTGTTAGCAGTACTGTTTCTTTCATATAAATGGTGTTTGTATGCTTTAAAAAAGCAGTACTCCTAACATTACAAAAGTAAATAAACTATTCAGAAGACTAACTACTCCTGAAACATTCCTGCATTTGCCATAGTGGAGTTCCGAGTCTTAAGCAGTTCCAGTAGTGTTATTGTAACAATTTCCTAAAGTTCAAGTTTCTGAAAATCCTAGAATAAATGCTGGGTCATGCTTTACTCTATAGAACCCAGTAGCGTCTGGTAAATTTTGAATATAGTTGGGCGCTAGACCCCACCCCTTTAAATAAAGCCTGCCTTTCATATGGCATTTTAACGTCCCTTTATCTACGTATTTGACCTTTTTTACAAGGTTTAAACACATAGATCATTTTATTATTTCACTATTATAACTTAAGGGTTAGACATAGTTATATGCTAGCAATAGGGCAATAATAAAATGCATAATAACAATATATATATTCCCAAATTGTGTCAACAAGCATTTAAGGTAGGAAAATTCTGATTGGCTGATGGAATCAGCCAATCAGATTGAGCTCGCATTCTATTGGCTGTTCCGATCAGCCAATAGAATGCGAGCTCAATCTAATTGACTGATTGGATCAGCCAATCGGATTGAAATTGAATCTGATTGGCTGATTCCATCAGCCAATCAGAATTTTCCTACCTTAATTCCGATTGGCTGATAGAATCCTATTAGCCAATTGGAATTCGAGGGACGCCATCTTGGATGACGTCCCTTAAAGGAACCGTCATTCGTCAGGAAGTCGTCGGTGAAGATGGATGTTCCGCGTCGGCGGGATGAACATGGATCCGGAAGAAAGAAGATTGAAGATGCCGCTTGATAGAAGACTTCAGCCGGATCATGGACCTCTTCAGCTCCCGCTTGGATGAAGACTTCAGCCGGATCATGGACCTCTTCAGCTCCCGCTTGGATGAAGACTTCAGCCGGATCATGGACATCTTCAGCCCCCGCTTGGGCTTGGATGAAGACGTCGGAGCAAGGACGGATCGGTGAACCCGGTGTGGTGAATACAAGGTAGGGAGATCTTCAGGGGCTTAGTGTTAGGTTTATTTAAGGGGGGTTTGGGTTAGATTAGGGGTATGTGGGTGGTGGGTTGTAATGTTGGGGGGGGTATTGTATGTTTTCTTTTTACAGGCAAAAGAGCTGAATTCTTTGGGGCATGCCCCGCAAAAAGCCCTTTTAAGGGCTGGTAAGGTAAAAGAGCTTTGAACTTTTTTATTTTAGAATAGGGTAGGGCATTTTTTTATTTTGGGGGTCTTTGTTATTTTATTAGGGGGCTTAGAGTAGGTGTAATTAGCTTAAAATTGTTATAATATTTTTCTAATGTCTGTAAATATGTTTTTTATTTTTTGTAACTTAGTTCTTTTTTATTTTTTGTACTTTAGTTAGTTTATTTAATTGTATTTATTTGTAGGTATTTTATTTAATTAATTTATTGATAGTGTAGTGTTAGGTTTAATTGTAGATAATTGTAGGTATTTTATTTAATTAATTTATTTATTGATAGTGTAGTGTTAGGTTTAATTGTAACTTAGGTTAGGATTTATTTTACAGGTAATTTTGTAATTATTTTAACTAGGTAGCTATTAAATGGTTCTTAACTATTTAATAGCTATTGTACCTGGTTAAAATAATTACAAAGTTGCCTGTAAAATAAATATAAATCCTAAAATAGCTACAATATATTTATTCGTTATATTGTAGCTATCTTAGGGTTTATTTTACAGGTAAGTATTTAGCTTTAAATAGGAATAATGTATTTAATAAGAGTTAATTTATTTTGTTAGATTTAAATTATATTTAATTTAGGGGGGTGTTAGTGTTAGGTTTAGACTTAGCTTTAGGGGTTAATCCATTTATTAGAGTAGCGGTGAGGTTCGGTCGGCAGATTAGGGGTTAATACTTGAAGTTAGGTGTCGGTGATATTAGGGAGGGCAGATTAGGGGTTAATACTATTTATTATAGGGTTAGTGAGGCGGGAGTGAGGCGGATTAGGGGTTAATACATTTATTAAAGTAGCGGTGAGGTCCGGTCGGCAGATTAGGGGTTAATAATTGTAGGTAGGTGGCGGCGACGTTGGCTGGGGGCAGATTAGGGGTTAATAAATATAATATAGGGGTCGGCGGGGGTTAGGGGCAGCAGATTAGGGGTACATAGCTATAACGTAGGTTGCGGCGGTGTACGGAGCGGCAGATTAAGGGTTAATTGTGTAATGCAGGTGTCAGCGATAGCGGGGTCGGCAGATTAGGGGTTAATAAGTGTAAGGTTAGGGGTGTTTAGACTCGGGGTACACGTTAGGGTGTTAGGTGCAGACTTAGGAAGAGTTTCCCCATAGGGATAGATAAGGCAGAACTCCGTTTCATGCTGACATATGGTAGCCTTAAAAGCGTATGGTAGCCTTAAAAGCTAAAAGTCCATTGTATAACCAAGTTTGCAACACTTCTCTGTGTTGCCACAGGAGCAAGGTCGACTTAACTCCTGTTTTTTCATGAACATTTCTTGGTTATACAATGGACTTTTAGCTTTTAAGGCTACCATAACCTTTTAAGGGTACCATATGTCAGCATGAAACGGAGTTCTGCCTTATCTACTTTCTATTGGCAGTGAGCTGTGGGATGGAGAGTCAAACTTAATCCCTCTCTATCACCTGTAACTGTCTATGTGAGCAAAGCATTTTGGAGAGCTGTGTATCCAGTGGCGGTACATCTTGGTATAGAGCAACGGCTTTTCACTGAGCAGCGCTTAAGGGAGACCTGGATTCTTCCTAGCCTAGCCGGACACAGAGTCAGTGTACCTATCAGCTATAACACAAGTAAAGGCAAGTGGTGGAAAGTGTGTGTTTTCTACGGTACATCTTGGTACAGACGGCACTTGCTGTATAATTTGGGAGAAGCCTGGATCTTTTTCTCATCAGCTGTTTGCCGAGTGAACGTACACATCCCTTTGCGAAAAAGTAACAGATTGGATGCCTGTGACATCTGGGAAACTCCTCTTCTGTGACGTCAGACGCCAACATACAGGCTTCGTGTGAGCGGTGCACCCGCTACGAGTTTGCTGAACACCTAAGCTAAGTTACCTGTTTATAGTGGATAATTTTTTCTGACACCCTGTCACAATTGGAACTTGTGTTACATATTTCACAATACAGACTATCCTTGCTAGTACAGGATTGTTTTTGCATCTTTTAGATTAATGGCTCTGAAGTTTATTATCTCTATGCCTGTATATGTATACATTTTGCCTTGTATCTTGATATGAAGTATATTTATCTATCTTGTGTTCACAGTGTTAGAATTTGTACATATGATATATCCTGTGATGTTAGTTACTTTAGATAGAGATTAGCATACGTATGCATAGGCAGTTAACTCCTTATTTCTCTTTAACCTTGATTTGTCTCTTTTTAAACTTGGGTTACTACTGCCTGACTGGGCCAAACTCAGTAACTCACTGAATGTGTATGGGAAACAATAAATTGGAATATATTTTTTTTAAAAAGGTCGTACTGTGTGCTCTTTTGAATCCCTTGCTTTTTCAAATTATCAATATATAATTTGAATTTTTCTTTCTTGATAAATTATATTATAATTCCTTTTCAAGGGTAGCACCAGATTTGGACATAGACAGCAACATTATCTACTCTCTCATACTTTTTTTACTTATAGTTTATATATATATATATATATATATATATATATATATATATATATATATATGTTTAAATATGTATTTACTGTATTATTTCACATTCCAATGATCTGCACATAGCACAATATGTTCTATGTAAATGGATATTCCTATATATATCTGTATATATCTATACCTATATATAAGCATCAGATATATAGGTATAAATATATATTTGCTTAAAAAACATCAGATATATGTAGAAATATTTATTTATGAATAAATAGAACATATTCTGTTATGTTAAGAACATTGAAATATAATATATTCATATTTTGATGTTGGGTTAGCGCAATTGCGAAAATGCAATCATGTTTGTGCGAGAAAGTGGGTGTTGTTACAATCTCAAAAAGTTGAATGTTCCTTAAATCATTCACGCCTAGATTACGAGTTTTGCGTTAGAGGCTGTGCTGTGCTAACGAGCAGTTTATGCTCACCGTTCACTTACAGACAACGCTGGTATTACGGGTTTTTACAAACCTGGCGTTAGCCGCAAAAAAGTGAGCGAAGAGCAAAATTTTGCTCCACATCTCACCTCAATACCAGCGCTGCTTACGTTAGCGGTGAGCAGGTAAAACGTGCTCGTGCACGATTTCCCCTTAGGAATCAATGGTGGAGACCCGGCTGAAAAAAAACCTAACACCTGCAAAAAAGCAGCGTAAAGCTTCTAACGCATCCCCATTGATTCCTATGGGGAAATAAAAGTTATGTCTACACCTAACACCCTAACATGAACCCCAAGTCTAAACACCCCTAATCTTACATTTATTAAACCCTAATCTGCCACCCCCGACATCGCCGACACCTGCATTATATTATTAACCCCTAATCTGCCGCTCTGGACACCGCCGCCACCTACATTATACTTATGAACCCCTAATCTGCCACCCACAACATCGCTAACACCTACATTATATTTATTAACCCCTAATCTGCCACCCCCTATGTCGCCACAACCTACCTACATTTATTAACCCCTAATCTGCCGCCCCCAACGTCGCCGCCACTATAATAAAGTTATTTACCCCTAAACCTAAGTCTAACCCTAACCCTAACACCCCCTAAATTAAATATAATTTAAATAAATCTAAATAAAATTACTACAATTAACTAAATAATTCCTATTTAAAACTAAATACTTACCTATAAAATAAACCATAATCTAGCTACAATATAACTAATAGTTACATTGTAGCTAGCTTAGGGTTTATTTTTATTTTACAGGCAACTTTGTATTTATTTTAACTAGGTACAATAGTTATTAAATAGTTATTAACTATTTAATAACTACCTAGTTAAAATAAAGACAAATTTACCTGTAAAATAAAACCTAACCTAAGTTACAATTACACCTAACACTACACTATAATTAAATTAATTACCTAAATTAAATACAATTAATAACAATTAAATAAAATTATCTAAAGTACGAAAAGCCCCCACTAAATTACAGAAAATAATTACAGAAATTACAAGATTTTTAAACTCATTACACCTAATCTAATCCCCCTAACAAAATAAAAAAGCCCCCCCAAAATAAAAAAGCCCTACCCTACACTAAATTACAAATAGCCCTTAAACCGGGGCACTGCCCCAAAGTAATCAGATCTTTTACCTGTACAAAAAAAGTACAAATACCCCCCAACATTAAAACCCACCAGCCACACAACCAACCCTACTCTAGAACCCACCCAATGCCCCCTTAAAAAAACCTAACACTAACCCCTTGAAGATCACCCTACCTTGAGAAGTCTTCACCCAACTGGGCAGAAGTCCTCAACAAATGCGGCAGAAGTGGTCCTCCAGACGGGCAGAAGTCTTCATCCAGATGGCATCTTCTATCTTCATCCATCTGGCGCGGAGCGGGTCCATCTTCAAGACATCCGACGTGGAGCATCCTCTTCATCTGACGGCCAATGACTGAATGAAGGTTCCTTTAAATGACGTCATCCAAGATGGCGTCCCTTCAATTCCGATTGGCTGATAGAATTCTATCAGCCAATCGGAATTAAGGTAGAAAAAATCCTATTGGCTGATGCAATCAGCCAATAGGATTGAACTTCAATCCTATTGGCTGATCCAATCAGCCAATAGGATTGACCTGGCATTCTATTGGCAGTTCCAATCAGCCAATAGAATGCCAGTTCAATCCTATTGGCTGATTGCATTAGTCAATAGGATTTTTTCTACCTTAATTCTGATGGCTGATAGAATTCTATAAGCCAATAAGAATTGAAGGGACGCCATCTTGGATGACATAATTTAAAGGAACCTTCATTTCGTCGGCTGTCAGATGAAGAGGATGCTCCGCATCGGATGTCTTGAAGATGGACCCGCTCCGCGCCAGATTGATGAAGATAGAAGATGCCGTCTGGATGAAGACTTCTGCCCGTCTGGAGGACCACTTCTGCCCGGTTGGATGAAGACTTCTGCCCGTCTGGAGGACCACTTCTGCCGGATTCGTTGAGGACTTCTGCCCGGTTGGGTAAAGAATTCTCAAGGTAGGGTGATCTTCAAGGGGTTAGTGTTAGTTTTTTTTAAGGGGGACTGGGTGGGTTTTAGAGTAGGGTTGGTTGTGTGGGTGGTGGGTATGTTGGGGGGGTATTTTTACTTTGTTTTACAGGTAAAAGAGCTGATTACTTTGGGGCAATGCCCCGGTTTAAGGGCTATTTGTAATTTAGTGTAGGGTAGGGCTTTTTTATTTTGGGGGGGCTTTTTTATTTTGTTAGGGGGGATTAGATTAGGTGTAATTAGTTTAAAAATCTTGTAATTTCTTTATTATTTTCTGTAATTGAGTGTTTTTTTTTCCGTACTTTAGTTAATTTTATTCAATTTTAATTAATTGTATTTAATTTAGGTAATTAATTTAATTATAGTGTAGTGTTAGGTGTAATTGTAACTTAGATTAGGTTTTATTTTACAGTTAAATTTGTCTTTATTTTAACTAGGTAGTTATTAAATAGTTAATAACTATTTAATAACTATTGTACCTTGTTAAAATAAATACAAAGTTGCCTGTAAAATAAAAATAAACCCTAAGCTAGCTACAATGTAACTATTAGTTATATTGTAGCTAGCTTATGGTTTATTTTATAGGTAAGTATTTAGTTTTAAATATGAATAATTTAGTTAATTGTAGTAATTTTATTTAGATTTATTTAAATTATATTTATGTTAGGGGGCGTTAGGGTTAGGGTTAGACTTAGGTTTAGGGGTTAATAACTTTATTATAGTGGCGGCGACGTTGGGGGCGGCAGATTAGGGGTTAATAAATGTAGGTAGGTGGTGGCGATGTTAGGGACGGCAGATTAGGGGTTAATAATATTTAACTAGTGTTTGCGATGCGGGAGTGCGGCGGTTTAGGGGTTAATATGTTTATTATAGTGGCGGCAATGTCCGGTTTGGCAGATTAGGGGTTAAAAATTTATTTTAATGTTTGCGATGTGTGTGTGGGGGGGGGGGCTCGGTTTAGGGGTTAATAGGTAGTTTATGGGTGTTAGTGTACATTTTAGCACTTTAGTTAAGAGTTTTATGCTACGGCGTTGTAGTGTAAAACTCTTAACTACTGACTTTTAAATGCGGTACCAGTCTTGACAGGAGAGGGTGTACCGCTCACTTTTGGTCAGACTTGTAATACCGGCGCTATGCAAGTCCCATTGAAAATATAGGATACGCAATTTACGTATGTGGATTTGCGGTATTTCCGAGTCTGGCCAAAAAAGTGAGTGGTACACCTGTACCTGCAAGACTCGTAATACCAGCGGGTGTTAAAAAGCAGCGTTAGGATCTCTTAACACTGCTTTTTAAGGCTAACGTACAACTTGTAATCTAGGCCTCAGACTCTTAAAATATCTTTTTGGGAATTAAAATAATACTTTAGAAATGGTAAATTTCATACACAATTACTAATTAAAATGCATGTGTGTTTGTAGATAAATCACTTGGAATGCTTTTCTGAAAGATTATAATGTAATTTCATAGGATGTAGAGATATCTTCTAAAGGTAACTGATGTGATGGTAAACTCTCCCCTTTATAAAACAGATCTGAATTGTTAGTGATATTTTAGATGGAGTTTAACACATCAGTTGCAATGAAGATGCAATATAACCTACTTTTTAATATAGATATAAAATTCAAATACCCTGCGCTCTGCCACCAACTCCAAAAGTACATTTTTCTTTGAGCTAAAGGTTTGAATTGTTCTCCAATCAGTGCTCTAGCTTTAACAAAAGGCGCCCAAAGGGGAGAGCCCTGATTGGACAATAATTCAAACCGTTAGCTCACAGAAAAACTGACTTTTGAAATGGGCAGTGAAGAATGGGGAATTTGAAATTCATATCTACATTAAAAAGTAAGTAATAGTGCATCTTCATTACGTCTGATGAATTAAACTTCATCTAAAATATCACTAATATTCCGGATTTGTTTTTATTAAGGGAAGAATTTACGATCACTTTAACATAGGACTTGAAGTTTAGATAAATACTGTAGGGTTATCTATGGCTTCCTCACGTTATCTAATAGTCTAATATGATCCACAATAAATATAGACTTTTTTAATCTTGTAGAAGCTCAGGGGAAATTATGTTGGAGAAATTAGCTTGTATAATTTGATAGCGTTTCCCAATTAAACAAAGAAAGCATTATTATATTACTTATGTCAAGAAATTGATAGGTGGTTGCTTTATTTATCTCAAGCAAACATCAATTTATCAAAATGGATGAGATTACAGTTGTTAATAATTTACTTCATGAAGAGAAAGTATTTTTGAGGAGACAATTTATAATTTAATGCCCCTGTAAAATATTTGTGTACCAAAAATATCCATTATTTATTGTGCTTTCTTTTCCTGTAATTGACCATTACAGACTGTGCCTGTTTCCAGGTTTGACATTGAAATATATTTTCTATATAGGGCATGTTGAATTCAATTTGTTATATACAACACTGGAATATTTTAATAGCTATAATATAAAAACATTCCTACCATAAAGGCAAAAGTATTCTATAAAATGTATAAATACAGCTCGTATACTTCATTGGAAACATTACACTTGTGGTTGTATAATGATTACATTGAAGAAAAAAATGTTATTTTAGAGAGGAAGAGACAAAAATATTGATCTCCATCTGGACCAGTGAAATAAATAATATTACAAAGTATTGATAAACTGTTAATGTTTTAGAGATAAATTTACATATTGCGGAAGCATTTATTTTTTTCTTTTGAAAGGTTTAAGTATTAGCATGCAGTTTAAGTAAAATCACTTATCATTATGTATAATTATAGTTCCCAGCTACAACATTTTCACTGAAAGCAGCCATACCTAATGATGATACAACGTTTGAATGGTGTCTAGAATATATAGTGATTATTTGCTATTATGGCTGTCTGAAAAGAAAACAATTTTCTGAAGTTGGAGACACTGATCTACCAAAACAGAACAGGTTTGAAATCTTGACATCCATATTGATATATTATTACTGTTTCACTGATAATTAACCAGTTGCCAATACCACGTATTCTTTATTCAGTCATTCCATGATTTTTTAGGTAACATGTGGCACATATTATAGGTCATCTTAACTATATAAACAAATGAAAGAAAATGTCAGACCAACAGGTAAATGTCAGTTCAGGTATGGACCCAAGAGCTGAGTAATATATTAAAGGGACAGTCTAGTCAAAATTAAACTTTAATGTGTCATATAGGACATGCAATTTTAAACAACTTTCAAATGTACTTTTATCATCAAATTTGCTTTGTTCTTTTGGTATTATTTGTTGGAAGTTAAACCTAGGTAGGCTCATATGCTAATTTCTAAGGCCCCCTCTTATCTCTGTATATTTTGGCAGTTTTTGTCAGCTAGATGGTGCTAATTCATGTGTGTCATAAAGATAACATTTTGCTCACTCCCATGGAGTCAGCACTGATTGGCTAAACTGCAAATCTGTCAAAATAACTGAAATAAGAAGGCAGGCAGTCTGCAGAGGCTTAGATACAAGGTAATTACAGAGTTAAAAAGTATAATAATATAACCATGTTGGTTATGCAAATCTGGGGAATTGGGTAATAAAAGTATTATCTATCATTTTATACAATAACAATTCTGGAGTAGACTGTCCCTTTACATTAACATTATCCCCTTGAATTAAAATAAATAAATAAAAATAATGCAATGGGTGTCAGATATTGATTTGATTTAAATATTTTCTTCTGCTTACTCATTTTGCATTTTGTTAATTGATAAAAAATAAACTATTAATATTTCCCTTTTTAAAAGAATTCTTACTTAACATAATTTTTTCACATCTGCCTTAAACTTTTGCAAAGTAGTGTGTGTGTATATACAGTATATATATATATATATATATATATATATATATATATATATATATATATATATATATATATATATATATATATAAAGTCTACACACCCCTGTTAAAATGTCAGGTTTCTGTGATGTAAAAAAATGAAACAAAGATAAATCATTTCAGAACTTTTTCCACCTTTAATGTGACCTATAAACTGAAATGTTTTTGGTAGAGGGAAGAAAAAATATAAAAATAAAATAAGTGTGCACACCCTTAAACTAATACTTTGTTGAGGCACCTTTTGATTTTATTACAGCACTCAGTCTTTTTGGGTATGATTCTATCAGCATGGCACATTTTGATTTGCCCACTCTTCTTTGCAAAAACACTCCAAATCTGTCAGATTGCGAGGGCATCTCCTGTGCACAGCCCTCTTCAGATCACCCTACAGATTTTCAATCAGATTCATGGGCTCTGGCTGGGCCATTCCAAAACTTTAATCTTCTCCTGGTGAAGCCATTCCTTTGTTGATTTGGATGTATGCTTTGGGTCGTTGTCATGCTGAAAGATGAAGTTCCTCTTCATGTTCAGCTTTCTAGCAGAAGCCTGAAGGTTTTGTGCCAATATTGACTGGTATTTGGAACTGTTCATAATTCCCTCTAGCTTAACTAAGGCCCCAGTTCCAGCTGAAGAAAAACACCCCAAAGCATGATGCTGCCACCACCATGCTTCACTGTGGGTATGGTGTTCTTTTGGTGATGTGCCTTGTTGTTTTTGCGCCAAACATATCTTTTGGAATTATGTTTTTCTTCGTAAGAAAAGGCTTTCGTCTTGCCACTCTACCCCATAGCCCAGACATATGAAGAATACGTGAGATTGTTGTCACATGTGCCACACAGCCAGTACTTGCCAGATATTCCTGCAGCTCCTTTAATGTTGCTGTAGGCCTCTTGGAAGCCTCCCAGACCAGTTTTCTTCTTGTCTTTTCATCAATTTTAGAGGGACGTACAGTTCTTGGTAATGTCACTGTTGTGCGATATTTTCTCCACTTGATGATGACTGTCTTCACTGTGTTCCATGGTATAGCTAATTCCTTGAAAATTATTTTGTACCCTTCTCCTGACTGATACATTTTAACAATGAGATCCCTCTAATGCTTTGGAAGCTCTCTGTGGACCATGGCTTTTGCTGTGGGATGCGACTAAGAAAATTTTAGGAAAGACCAACTAGAGCAGCTGAACTTTATGTTGGGTTAATCAGAGGCACTTTAAATGATGGCAGGTGTATGCTGACTCCTATTTAACATGATTTTGAATGTGATTGCTTAATTCTGAACACTTATGCAACCACATTATTTTAGTTTTTTTTTTTGTTTTCTTCCCTCCACCTAAATAATTTTAGTTTGTTTTTCATTTGAGTTGTACAGTTTATAGGTCACATTAAAGGTGGAAAAAGTTCTGAAATGATTTATCTTTGTCTCATTTTTTTTACATCACAGAAACCTGACATTTTAACAGGGGTGTGTAGACTTTTTATACCCAATGGTATATATATATATATATATATATATATATATATATTATATATACACAGTATCTCACAAAAGTGAGTACACCCCTCACATTTTTGTAAATATTTTATTATATATTTTCATGTGACAACACTGAAGAAATGACACTTTGCTACAATGTAAAGTAGTGGGTGTACAGCCTGTTTAACAGTCTCCCCTCAAAATAACTCAACACACAGCCATTAATGTCTAAACCATTGGCAACAAAAGTGAGTACACCCCTAAGTGGCAATGTCCAAATTGGGCCCAAAGTGTCAATATTTTGTGTGGTCACCATTATTTTCCAGCACAGCATTTACCCTCTTGGGCATGGAGTTCACCATAGCTTCAAAGGTTGCGACTGGAGTCCTCTTCCACTCCTCCATGATGACATCATGGAGCTGGTGGATGTTAGAGACCTTGCGCTCCTCCACATTCCGTTTGAGGATGCCCCACAGATGCTCAATAGGGTTTAGGTGTGGAGACATGCTTGGCCAGTCCATCACCTTTACCCTCAGCTTCTTTAGCAAGGCAGTGGTCATCTTGGAGGTGTGTTTGGGGTTGTTATCATGTTGGAATACTGCCCTGTGGCCCAGTCTCCGAAGGGAGGGGATCATGCTCTGCTTAAGTATGTCACAGTACATGTTGACATTCATGGTTCCCTCAATGAACTGTAGCTCCCCAGTGCCGGTAGCACTCATGCAGGCCCAGACCATGACACTCACACCACCATGCTTGACTGTAGGCAAGACACACTTGTCTTTGTACTCCTCACCTGGTTGCCGCCACACATGCTTGACACCATCTGAACCAAATAAGTTTATCTTGGTCTCATTGGACCACAGGGCATGGTTCCAGTAATCCATGTCCTTAGTCTGCTTGTCTTCAGCAAACTGTTTGCGGGCTTTCTTGTGCATCATCTTTAGAAGAGGCTTCCTTCTGTGAAGACAGCCATGCAGACCAATTTGATGCAGTGTGCAGCGTATGGTCTGAGCACTGACAGGCTGACCTCCCACCCCTTCAACCTCTGCAGCACTCATACGTCTATTTCCCAAAGACAACCTCTGGATATGACACTGAGCACGTGCACTCAACTTCTTTGGTTGACCATGGCGAGGCCTGTTCTGAGTGGAACCTGTCCTGTGAAACCGCTGTACTGTCTTGCCCATCGTGCTGCAGCTCAGTTTCAGGGTCTTGGCAATCTTCTTATATCCTAGGCCCTGACGAAGTCACAAAACCGTGACAAAACGTGTAAGTGGGTGTGGCTTGTAGCCATTGTTGTAATATGTGGTAACCCTGATGATGTCACGTAACCATGATTAAAGCGTAGGTAGGCGGGGCTTGTAGCCGTTGTTGTAATATGTGCCTGAAAAATATCGGCACTGATTAGCTTCTTTAAAATTACTTAGCAGCGTCTTAACATTAAGCAAAGTCCATAAGACGATTGACTTAGTATACCAGTCTGTTGGCAAACTGTTAATTTGAAGCTGGGCTTGAAATATATCAGCCTGTACTAGATATTATATTCATATATACAGAATAGCCTGAGACTGTGAAGCTAATCAATATAAGTAATACATTGTGCAAATTGCTATGATATGAATGGTGTACGATGAATGTGTTTGGCATCTATTTTTATGCTAAGAGATTAAGAATGAGAATGTAGAGGTGGGCGGAGCCTGTAAATATAGCCGTGATAGGTGCTTGAAAGATATCATCACTAATCCCCTTCTCTCATACGTCTCTTCATAATTTTGATACTCTGTTACCACATGAAAGTCGTGGGATACACCTTAATATAATGCATGGTTAAATTGGCAGTTTAATCACTTTAAAGGGACACTGAAACCAAATTTTTTCTTTTGTGATTCAGATAGAGCATGCAATTTTAAGCAACTTTTTAATTTACTCCAATTATCAATTTTTTTTCATTCTCTTGGCATCTTTATTTGAAATGCAATAATGTAAGTTTAGATGCCGGCCCATTTTTGGGGAACAACCTTGGTTGTCCTTGCTGATTGGTGGATAAATTCATCCACCAAAAAAAAGTGCTGTCCAGAGTTTTGAACTAAAAAGAAAAGCTTAAATGCCTTCTTTTTCAAATAAAGATAGTAAGGGAATGAAAAAAATGATAATAGGAGTAAATTAGAAAGTTGCTTACAATTGCATGCTCTATCTGAATCACGAAAGAAAAAATTTGGGTTCAGTGTCCCTTTAAGTAGTGCTTGAAATATACACAAGAATTAAAACATAGTTGCTCTAACTGCTTAAAACTATGGAAACAAATGTGCATGCATGATGTATGAAGCACAGATGCTGTGACACTCTATTGAGTGTATTCATTTAATTGCTAAGTAATTAAGAATGAGTGTGTGAAACTTTTATAAGGGTGCTCTATACTGAGTTGTTATAACTGACACCAGGAGTGGAATAGCACCTAGATGAACAAATGTGATATTAGGTGAAACCTCACCACTTACAACTATAATAGAGTGTCCCTGTATTTAAACACTAATACGACACAAGCCCTTGGTCACATTTTTAACTTTTCTTTGAATTTCACTCCCTTGTATATATCTGACAAGTGACTGTGCACGAGGGTATTGAGGAATTTAACCCTCCTTTCAGACAATACAAAGGAATTGTAATACACTCTTTTCTTCTCTTCTTATGAGAATTTTATGTTTATCAATAAAGGTATAATTTTAATTTCTTTTTCTCAATACTACACACTCCCTATATTGTTAATTATTACTATGCTCATTTCTGCATAGTGGAGTTAATATCCATGAACTGTGTCCACTGTGCTGCAGCTTAGTTTCAGGGTCTTGGCCATCTTCTTATAGCCTAGGCCATCTTTATGTAGAGCAACAATTCTTTTTTTCAGATCCTCAGAGAATTCTTTGCCATGAGGTGCCTTGTTGAACTTCCAGTGACCAGTATGAGAGAGTGTGAGAGCGATTACACCAAATTTAACACACCTGCTCCCCATTCACACCTGAGAGCTTGTAACACTAATGAGTCACATGAAACCGGTGAGGGCAAATGGCTAATTGGGCCCAATTTGAACATTTCCACAGGGGTGTACTCACTTTTGTTGCCAACGGTTTAGACATTAATGGCTGTGAGTTGAGTTATTTTGAGGGGACAGCAAATGTACACTGGTATACAGGCTGTACACTCACTACATTGTAGCAAAGTGTCATTTTTTCAGTGTTGTCACATGAAAAGATATAATAAAATATTTACAAAAATGTGAGGGGTGTACTCACTTTTGTGAGATACTGTATATATATATACATAAACACACACACACACACACACAAATTGGTGAACTAATTGCACATTTTTAGTTAACAAAAATATAAAAAATCAGCAAAGCAAAGGACTTGGACAGAATGTATTATTTTTTTGCTAGAGGCAGAGCTGATCTCATTGATTAATAATTATGTAACAAATAGGTAATAACACATCATGACACTACAATTTAGATATCAGTAGTTACATTTCGTAATTAATGCAAATAGAAGAATATTTTAAGAAAACTGCATCATTTCCCCAACATATGGTTTATCTTGAAGGATTCTAATAAAAAATTGACTTTAAAACTAATAGTAACAGTGTACACGCTGCCTTTGAGAAGCAATGGTCTGGAAATAATTTTGTTTTCCATTTGGTTTAGCAGGATCATAAAATATGTTTAAAGTTTCTGTTATTTAATGGCCAATATTTAGCTTAAAAGATGGTATGATTGTCCATGTCACTCTCCTGTGATATGCTTTGACTTTTTTGGAAAGTGAAAATATTTTTTTTTCAGGGTGATTGCTGAGTAAATAAAAACATTTTACTCAAATGATGTTCTAATTGTCATCTAAAAATACATGAATCAAAGCTAATGAAAACACTTTGATAGTTGCTCCAAAGCTGTCACTCTGAAAGGAAGCAGAATGTCTGACTGAGTGATGGTACCTGCCTTCTAGCTACTCTCCTCCCTCACATAGAATAATAGTTGCAATAACAAAAATCTGAAGTTGTGGATAGGAAAGGGGCCTGTTGTAGAAGTCTATAAAGTTTTGACAATTTACAAAATCACTCAAGAGACAATGCAAGTAAAGAGACACTAAAAATCAAGAACAAAAGAAAAGGGGGCACCACATAGCCTAACTCTGTACAGGTCAATGAAAAATTCAAATGAAGACAACACTCACTCTTTTCGTTGGCACCAAACAACTTGTGCAACAGAGCAGGGTGGTCTTCTCTGCAACCAGCTAGCTGAACATCAGATGGTACAGCTGCTTCCTGAATCAATAGATGGGCGCACACCAAGGACTCTGAGATGACCAATATGTTTAAAACCTTGTTTAATATTGCAACACATTTCTCAGCTCTGATAATAAAGGTTGTTTCTTCAGGCATGCACATATTGTTTGGTGCCAACAAAAAGTGTGAGTGTTGTCATCATTTGAATTTATAATTGACCTGTATGGAGTTACGCTATATGGCACCCCCCTTCTTTAGTGCTTAATTTGCAGTTGTTAATACCCAGCCCAGGAGTCTGAAGTGGAGCTTGGCTTGAGCACTCCTATCTTTTGAGGATTTACCTCTGCACCTGCAGCTCTATTTAAGGCCATTCTCTTATTTTACAGACTCCAGCTGGTAAAGCTCTACATTTTATACTGGGCACCACCATCTTGTATCACACAGATTGGTGCATCCTTGGACAGAAGCAGTGTATTTTCACAGATCTGTGATGTTACCAGCATTTTGACAGTTGTACCTTGTATTTCAGTTTAGCTCACACAATAGAGAGATGATGCTTTACATGTTTGCTGTTTTTTGCACAGTTAAAAAGTTACATAAAAAAATGTGGAGCTTTACTAACTGATACTTCTAAGCATTAAAAGAAGAGAACAACTTTGAATACAGCTGCCGGCACAGGGGGGAAACAAGAGCATTGTTAGTAGTAACCTTTATATTGTAGTTGCACCCAGCAGTTTAATGTCCCTTTAAGGCACACTAAACCCTCTGCAATACTGTTTCAGATATTTTACAACCAATCATAATTGGCCTCAGCAAGGGAGATCAGATAAGGACATACTTTGTAATCCAAGGAGAACTTATTTACAACATGGTGGCAATGATTACTGAAATAAAACTAATACTTTACATGTATGTCTTTACATGTGTATATATATATATATATATATATATATATATATATTTTTTTTTATTTTTTTTTAAATAAACATCTGCATATTATTTCCAGCAAAATCTTTGATTTAAATACATTATTATATCTGGCATTTTTTAGGTTTTAGTGTCCCTTTAACATATGTACTACAGTAACCCCCCCACACACATAAACACACACCAAAGGCAAAACCAAAACCAAAAAAACATTTTTTTTTCTCCACATAGATAGCCAGAAGCAATAAAAAAATAGCAAATGTTTCCCTGATCTTCCTTTGATAACAATACAAATTGTAAATTTCAAAAGATTTGTGGTACAATATGTTTGAAAAATGTTAATTATATGTAAATGTTGACAGCGTAGTAACATATGTTCAAAATATATTTTTCACATCAAAGGACAGTCTTTGTGGTCTACAACGGAGAATAAACAAAGCAAGATACATTAGCAGTCAAAATTGACAGAAAATATAAAGCTTGTTCCAGAAAGAATGTGAATTCATAATTCATCTTTATGTTTTGTTATTTAGAACTATCCTGCTGTTAAAAAGGAAAGCAAACTCTGTGTTTAAAAATGACTCCTTCATAAAACATGTCCTTTAGCACTTTTTGGGTAAATATGACAAGGTGAAAAATTGACTATTTGAATATGCTGAAGCAGTCACTTGCTTATTATAAAGATCCATTGCATGTGGCAGCTAAATTAAAGCTGCTTGGTTAAAGAGATTCAGTTTTGAAAAGGTCGTTGACATCATAAAATCTGAAAGCCTTATTAGTAACTTCTGAAAAGGGCAACTTAAGTATTTGTTTCTCTGTCAACATAAGACTTGTTAAACTGATATGAGATAAAGCATATATATCATGTACCATGAGAGGTCCTATTTTGAATGTTTTGTAGTGAAAAGTCAAATCACACAGTGAGACAGAGTGACACACTATTTGGAGTTTCTTTTCCAGATGACACTATGGATAATAATTTTCACACTGAAATTTTTTTCATTACAAACTAATACAATTTAATTCTGAAAAAAAAATTATTGGAGAAAGGTTTATCCCAGTAATTCAATTGAGAAAATGGGTGTGTGCATTCTATGGACTTAATGGAAAATAGGACTGATCTATAATTTTTTCAGAGCTACTTAATCAGGCCCATTTATCAAGCTCCGTATGGAGCTTGAAGGGCCGTGTTTCTGGCGAGTCTTCAGACTCGCCAGAAACACAACTTATGAAGCGCTCCATAACCCTCTCCGCCTGCTCTGAGCAGGCGGACAGGAATCGCCGGAAATCAACCCAATCGAATACGATCAGGTTGATTGACACCTCCCTGCAGGCAGCCGATTGGGAGCTGCTGGTGCAATGTTAAATGTGGAGAGCATATTGCTCTCCGCATTTAGCGAGGTCTTGCGGACCTGATCCGCAGTGTCGGATCAGGTCCGCAAGACCTATGATAAATTGGCGCCTATGTGTTAACATGTTGCTTTTTGTATGCAAATTATCTTTCATGTGCTTGATCCAGACATATAATATAAAAAAAATAGACTTGTTACATTTTAGCTTTCGTTAAGTTCTTTACAAACTATATTCCCTTGCATAAACTTTTTAATTAAAATACAAATCATTTTCTGTTGAATTTGAGTTTTTTTAAATGTTGGCTTCATTGCTCTTGTGATTAAGGGGACATTAAATGAAAAAAACAAAACAAACAAAAAACAGACAACAAGATCAATGGAATCCAACTACTCTCACTCTTATGTTACTTGACGTGCATTACATTGGCAATTTAGGAAACATCAGAATAAGCATTTATATCTGATTATAAAAAGCTTAAATTAGCTTTTTTTTTTGAACCTGTGGCTAGTGACCTTACCGTGAGCTATTAGAGGGCTTTTCCTAATTTGGTATATAATGTCTGTAATCAAGCCTTTGTCACACAGGCTTCTTGCTGCATACCTTATACATCAGATATGTCAAGTTTGCAATTAACTGAATATAAAAGGTTGTTCCTCCCAGTCTGGGCTCTGGCATTGTGATTTCAATCTGTGGTCCCGATATTCAAAACTTCAACAGACCAACAAGAAATTGCCTGTTTGAGTTTACCAGGCTTGCCGTCCGTCGGTCTGTCGATATATTCTATACCTAAGGACACAATAGAAGATTAGTACAATAACGTTTACAGTTTACATACATATTCTAACATTATACAGTACAGTCCCCCAGCTCCTAAATGTTTAATAGGAATTGGCTGGGTTTTTTTGTTTTTATTTATTTTTTGGTTGTTATTAACAAACTCAATCGCAGACATGACAAATAGGCGTTCCGTATGAGTTTACTGGGCGTTCCATGGGAGTAAACTGTATTTTGATGGGGAAACATCGCTGAGAATTTCTAACCTACCTCCATCTATGCCATCCCTTTTCAGCCATTTCAGTCTTGCCTGCTTTTCAGTGGCAATATTTTCCTTTAAGTTGGCAGAGTGCAATCACTCTGAACCTGCTCGCTCAGGGTGATTGACAGGCCCTTCTCATGCGTGGTTGTTTGTGCGAGAGAAGGGGTCAGTATTGCACACTCAGTTACGTGTGTAAATGGTACATATGGGCAGCAGACGAACAGGGTCCACTGCCTGTATGCTGCCAAACTGTGTGGACTCTAGTTGAGAACCCTGTCTGCATGGGCGATAGTACATCTGGGTCAAAAATTTGAGGAGAGAGAGGCCATCCCTTTCTTGTTACATTATGCCTACCTTCATGGCTTTTGTTTAATTTTAGCAGCACACACAGAAAATTATTTTTATCTAAATGTGAACTGTATGTTTTCTTGCCAGTGTTAGAGCTGTGAATGTGCATGTGAAAAAAATGCTCACTGGCACTACCACTCTGAACCCCACTCTATGCATAATGGAGGGTTCACAAACTAAGTAGTCTTCCAGACACTGAGTAGTCCACAATATAGCAGTTCTCATCAACAAGTGTATATTGTTCTTTTAAATATTGTGCTTTAGCATAAAGTCTGATGGCAACAATAGTTGTAAAAATAAAATGTTAACACTCTGGTAAAAGTAAGGCAACATTTAGCTCATAATTTGTTTTGTAAGTAAGATTAATATCTTCAGAAATTGCTTTAGGGTTGGATATATTTTATGTAATTAAATATAATGGAAGCCTTCCACCTGCTCTGCATATAACCGTCATTATCTATACTTTTCTAATCCCT
This sequence comes from Bombina bombina, assembly GCF_027579735.1. NCBI lineage: Eukaryota > Metazoa > Chordata > Amphibia > Anura > Bombinatoridae > Bombina > Bombina bombina. Next base: position 1,017,107,366 of record NC_069500.1, on the reverse strand, counting down.
TCATTCTTTCTTTTTCTACATTAAAAAGTGACAATGGTTTTCCAAGATATCTACAGGCAAAAAAGGGTAAAACAAAAAATAGTGCATAAAGGGAAAAGAAAAGAAAAACAGTTCAGAGAGAACATATACAGTAACTGTAATATAACGGCCATATCAAGGTAGCTCCCAAATTGCTTGATCCAAAAATAACTATGCACACAAACAGTTTGCAGTGAAATTAATCACAACAACTTCCATCCTAGAGTTTTTCCGCTACGACCTGAACAAACTCACTTTAACAGGGATGGATAGACCAGCTCAGACCCTGGCGTCTGTTCAGGGCTGCAGAGAAAAAGGCATTTACATAGATTCCAAGACTACAACAGTGTTCCACGAGTATGTATTACAAGACTCACCACTTTGGGTATGTAGAATGAATTTGTTGGAGTGTAACACTTGTGATGGAAAGTAACAATATTTGCAGCATGGTAACAAAAGAATAATTCCAGATAAATAATCCATTACATGCTGGGTCAGGTCACATGGTCTCTTCAAAGCCGCTCTGGAAAATTGAGTCTCCATAAAAAAATCTAACAGTGTGTCAGGGTTTCACCCTGCTTTGTTTGCTATTTGCTGTTGGCTGCCATTTTACGTACCTCTCTCATTGATTCTGATGCAGAGTATGTAATGCTGCTCTCTCATCTGGGCGCCCTCTTATGGCCAAACTGGTTAACATCATCAATGTGAGACAGGTTGCAGTCCCAGAATTATGATATCACACTTATTATTTAAAGGGCCTCTGTTCAGTATGCTTTTGCCCTTGCGTTGTCTCAGCCTTGTTTGTCAGTTCCTGTGTTCCAGTCCCTGTGTATTACCTGGCTTGTCTGACGTCCCTAATGGTTCCTGATCCCTGGCTTGTTCCTGACGCTACTGTTTTCCTAGTTTCTGATCCCGGCTCATCTGACTACTCGCTTTGGCTCCTTACTCGGCTCGTCTGACTACCAGCTCTGGCTTTGATTCCTGGCTTGTCATTTGGCTTGTGGGCTATTATTTTTTGTTATTAATAAAGGTGTGATTATTTTTGCACTTCAAGTCTGATTCTTGGTGCCCTGACATTACACAAGGGCTATGAATCCTGACGGTGCTAATAATCCACCTTTACCCACCATAACTTCCAGGATGGATGAACAGGATCACCGCTTGGATCATTTTGCACTAGCCCTGCAAATCCTTCTGACTCGCACTGCACATTTGGATCAGAATGTCCCACAAGTTATGGCTGCTCCTGTTTCCACTGCTGCACCTAGTCCTACCAGGAGCATGTCCAGTTCTGCACCTCTACCTCAGCAATATGGAGGCGATCCTAATCAGTGCAGTGGGTTTTTGAACCAGGTGGGCATTTATTTTGAGATGTTACCTAAGGCGTTTCCCTCTGACAGAGCTAAGGTGGGATTTCTCATCTCTTTACTCTCTGACACGGCTCTTACTTGGGCTAATCCCTTGTGGGAGACTAATAAACCTGAGAGGGCCTTTAGGAGGAGGGAGGGGCTCTGCCTCTATTGTGGGTTACAGGGTCTCCTTTGGTCATGGTTGTCCTTTCCTGGGTGGACTCCTACATAGTCACCTAGACTCTTGTTGACTCCAGTTCTGCGGGCTATTTCATTGACAGTGCTTTTGTACCAAAGCACTCCATTCCTGCATTGCCTAGGTCAATTCCGCTTGCTATTGAGGCAATTGATAACAGGCCCCTTCAGCCCGCACTCGTTACTCATGAAACCACTCCATTATCCATGGCTGTTGGGGCTCTCCATTTTGAAACCTTCCAGTTCCAGGTAATAAACTCTCTGCATTTTCCAGTTGTTCTGGGTTATCCCTGGCTCCAAAAGCACAATCCTAGTCTCCAAAATTTTGTCATGGTCTCCGCAATGTATTTCCACTTGTCTTCAGAAACCAGTCAAAGGTGCATGCCGGTACGTTACCTCCTCACTGGCCTTATGATTATGTCATAGACCTGCAACCCAGAGCCATTCCTTCTCAGGGCTGGGTTTAACCTCTGTCTGTTGTGGAAAGTTGTGCTATGGAGAAGTATGTTGCCGATGCTCTGTCGTGGGGAATCATCCACATATCCTGCTCTCCTGTAGGGGCTGGCTTCTTCTTTGTGAAGAAAAAGGGTGACGAGTTAAGACCATGCATTGATTATAGGGGTCTTAATCATCTTATCATTAAGAATGCTTACCCTATTCTATTTATTACGGAACTGTCTTTGACCGTCTCAAGGGAGCTACGGTCTCTGAATCTGATGCAGAGTGTGTAATGCTGCTGTCTCATCTGGGTGCCCTCTTATGGCCAAACTGATGAACATCATCAGTATGAGACAGGTTGCAGTCCCAGGATTATGATGTCACACTTATTATTTAAAGGGCCTCTGTTCAGTATGCTTTTGCCCTTGCGTTGTCTCAGACTTGTTTGTTAGTTCCTGTGTTCCAGTTCCTGTGTATCACCTGGCTTGTCTGATGTTCCTTCTGGTTCCTGATCCCTGGCTTGTTCCTGACTCTACTGTTTTCCTAGTTCCTGATCCCAACTCGTTTGACTACTCGCTTTGGCTCCTGACTTGGCTCAGTGTGCAGATACATAGTAGTTGTGGTGAAAGGGAAACTCATTCTAGTCCGAGAAGGTCTCCACCCAGGGGTACCAAATCTCATAATAGAGGGCAGTTTTGTCTAAGGATCTATACGAATATAGTTCCATCTGTTTAATATAGTCCACAATAGTGAGGACCTGTGATGTAAGAGGAGGGTCCTCTTTTTCCATGATCGTGCGATAGCTAGTTTTGTAGCCATGAAGAGGTAAATTGCAAGGTTTTCCTTTCCCTTTCGTTAATTCTGAGAAGTGTAAATGAAGTAGAGCAATCTCTGGTCAATATGAAGTAAATTGAGAGTGCAGAAGAGTCATCTCCAAAGAGGGCGTATCCTAGGGCAGGACCACCAAATATTTAGTGAAGTCCCTATCTGCTTACAACCTTGCCAGCATCTGGGGGAGTGGGTACCATGTATTCTATTCAGAGTGAGAGGTACTAAGTGACATCGCACTAGGATCTTGTACTGTAGTTCCCAAAGAGTGGCACAGTGAAGGAGTTTTTTAGCTATGAGTATTCGTGCATGCCACGTGCTGGTGTTGGCTGTGAAACCTATCTCTTTCTCCCAGGCCTTATGTTGGGAAATTTTATGGAGAGTGGTTGGTTCAAGAAGGAGGTTATAATGGAAAGACAAAGCATGCCTAAGGTCTTGTCCCTGAAGCCATCTTGTCTCCCATATGGAGAGAGATCTCAAATTTTGCCTAGGGAACCTCCAAGATTTTAGCCAGGAGCTCAGTCTAAACACCTCGAAATGCAGAGAGGTAGGTATGTCATATTTCAAACAAAATTGTGGGTGTGTGAGCCAGAGGCCTTGGTCGTAAAAGTCTGAGACTCGGGTAAGTTGTAGGTTTTGCCAGTACTTAACATGAGAGTCCGGTAGGCAGTAGAGAGCTCTGGTCAAAGTGAGGGGAGGGGTGGGGCGCCAGGACTGGGTTATGTCTGATGTGGTCCCAAAATTTTAGGGCATCTAGTTTAGTTGGTAGTGGGTTCTCTAGTTTTTCCCTATAATGAGTGGGGATCCAAGGTAAATCAAGTAGGGAGAGTCCCGCCGGTAATACAGTCGACTCAGTATCGACCCATCTAGGGCCATGATCTGTGCATGACCAGCTGAGTATGTGTGACAATCTGGCCGCGGTGTAACGTTGGGTAGGGCTAAGCCCCCATGTGAAATTGGCCTCTGTAGTGTAGTGCGGGGTCTATGATCTTTCCATATGTAATTTGTTGTAAGACTTTGTAGTTTATTTAGTAAGGATCTGGGGATGTTGTATGGAATGCATATAAATAGATAAGTGAGTTTGTGAATGAAAGACATTTTTATGGCTGCAATTCTTCCTGTCCAGGAAATTTCTTTGAATTCAGAAGTGAGAAGAAGATTCCGAAATTCTGGTAGTCTGTCCATGTAGTTTCTAGTTATTATAAGTTCGGGATCGGGACTTAAATATGTGCCTAGAACTTTAATCATGTGAGGATTCCATTGAAAAGGTATATTTTCTGTAGGAGAAGAAGTTCTTGAGAGGGGATGTTTAAGTGTAGGGCCTCCGTTTTATCAATTTTCAATTTTAATAAGATAAGCGGCCAGATTCAGTAATTAGCTTGAACACAGCTGGGAGAGAAGTGGTTGGTGAGGTGAGGAATAGGGTTATGTCATCTGCGTATAGGGATATGTGGTGAGACGTTGTTGCTAATTGTGCTCCTGCAATGTGAGGGTGTAGCCTAATTGCTTGTGCTAAGGGTTCGATTGTTAACAAGAAAAGAAGGGGCGAGAGTGGGCATCCCTGCCTAGTGCCATTGGTGATTTGGAAAGCGTTGGATCTAAAGCCCACTCCTTTTACCTTGGCAGCAGGTGTTGTGTAAATAGCCCGGACCACTCTTATGAAGGCATCCGGAAGATTGAAGGCTTGTAACGTGAGCCAGAGATAATCCCAACCCACCCTGTCAAAGGCCTTTTCGGCATCCAGAGACAGGGCGAGAAATGGCACATTCCTTCTTTCCATAATTGAGAGAATATTAAGGATTCTCCTGGTTGCATCTGGCCCTTCTCTCTGTGGAATTAACCTTACCTGATCCGGGTGGATCAGTGGATCAATCACTATTGAGAGTCGATCTGCCAGTATCTTAGTATATAATTTGGTATCTAAATTGAGTAGGGATATGGGTCGGTAACTACTGCATTGATCAGGAGGTTTCCCAGGTTTCAAAATGGTAGTAATGATTAACTCAAGGTATTCATTATTTATAGAACCTTTGTGCATAATTTTGGTGAATAATCTACATAGTATTGGAGCAATTACAGGTTGAAAAGATTTGTAAAAGCGTGCTGTATATCCATCAGGGCCTGGTGATTTCCCTAGTTTCAGGTTCTGAATTCCTTTTAGAACTTCCTGTTGCGATAGGGTTGTTAAGCATGGTAGAGCTCTCTATTGAGAGGAGAGGGAGATGTAAAGAGCCTAAGATTGTTTTTATGTTATCTGTATTAGGTGGGGAGATGCCTGGGTTCTCTTTGATATTGTACAGGGAATACTAATACACTTGAAAGGTTGCACCTATATTTTGTTATGTTGTAACTGTCACCCTCACCCTGTTTTTATTAACATTTTTCAATAAAGTAATTTGTTCACACAGGAGACACTGTGTCAGGGTACCAGGATTCAGACTGAGATGTGAAGTGCAAAAATAATCACACCTTTATTAATAACAAAAAATAATTAAAAGTCCACAAGCCGAATCCATCCTATTGACTGATAGGAACAGCCAATAGAATGCGAGCTCAATCTGATTGGCTGATTGGATCAGCCAATCGGATTGAACTTGAATCTGATTGGCTGATTCAATCAGCCAATCAGATTGTTCCTACCTTAATTCAGATTGGCTGATAGAATCCTATCAGCCAATCGGAATTCGAGGGACGCCATCTTGGAAGACGTCACTTAAAGGAACCTTCATTCATCGGGAGTGGCCGGAAGAAGAGGATGGATCCGCGTCGGCTGCTTCAAGATGGTCCCGCTCCGCACTGGATGGATGAAGATGTCTACCGGTCCAGATGTCCTCTTCTTGCCAGATAGGATGAAGACTTCGGACCCTCTTCTGGACCTCTTCTTGCCGGATAGGATGAAGACTTCGGACCCTCTTCTGGACGGATCGGTGATACCCGGCGTGGTGAAGATAAGGTAGGGAGATCTTCAGGGGCTTAGTGTTAGGTTTTTTAAGGGCTGTTTGGGTTAGATTAGGGGTATGTGGGTGGTGGTTTGTAATGTTGGGGTGGGGTATTGTATGTTTTTTTTTAAATGCAAAAGAGCTGTTTTCTTTTGGGCATGCCCTGCAAAAGGCCCTTTTAAGGGCTGGTAAGGTGAAAGAGCTGTTAACTTTTTATTTTAGAATAGGGTAGGGCATTTTTTTATTTTGGGGGGCTTTGTTATTTTTTTAGGGGGCTTAGAGTAGGTGTAATTAGTTAAACATTCTTGTAATCTTTTTTTTATTTTCTGTAATTTAGTGTTTGTTTGTTTTGTAATTTAGTTTAGTTGATTTAATTGTAGATAATTGTAGATAGTTTAGTTAATTAATTTATTGATAGTGTAGTGCTAAGTTTAATTGTAACTTAGGTTAGGATTTATTTTACAGATCATTTTGTACTTATTTTAACTAGGTAGCTATTAAATAGTTATTAACTATTTAATAGCTATTGTACCTAGTTAAAATAAATACAAAGTTTCCTGTAAAATAAATATAAATGCTAAAATAGCTACAATATAATTATTCGTTATATTGTAGCTATATTAGGGTTTATTTTACAGGTAAGTATTTAGCTTTAAATAGGATTAATTTATTTAATAAGATTTATTTTATTTCATTAGATAAAATTATATTTCCTTTAAGTGACGTCATCTAAGATGGCGTCCCTCGAATTCCGATTGGCTCATAGGATTCTATTAGCCAATAGGAATTAAGGCAGGAAAAATCTGATTGGCTGATTGAATCAGCCAATCAGATTCAAGTTCAATCTGATTGGCTGATTGAATCAGCCAATCAGATTCAAGTTCAATCCGATTGGCTGATCCAATCAGCCAATCAGATTGAGCTCGCATTCTATTGGCTGTTCCGATCAGCCAATAGAATGCGAGCTCAATCTGATTGGCTAATTGGATCAGCCAATCGGATTGAACTTGAATCTGACTGGCTGATTCAATCAGCCAATCAGATTTTTCCTACCTTAATTCCGATTGGCTGATAGAATCCTATCAGCCAATCGGAATTCGAGGTACGCCATCTTGGATGATGTCACTTAAAGGAACCTTCATTCGTCGGGAGTCGCCGGAAGAAGAGGATGGATCTGCGTCGGCTGCTTCAAGATGGTCCCGCTCTGCGCCGGATGGATGAAGATAGAAGACGCCGTCTGGATGAACATGTCTACCGGTCCGGATGTCCTCTTCTTGCCGGATAGGATGAAGACTTCGGACCCTCTTCTGGACCTCTTCTTGCCGGATAGGATGAAGACTTCGGACCCTCTTCTGGACGGATCAGTGATACCCGGCGTGGTGAAGATAAGGTAGGGAGATCTTCAGGGGCTTAGTGTTAGGTTTTTTAAGGGGTGTTTGGGTTAGATTAGGGGTATGTGGGTGGTGGTTTGTAATGTTGTGGGGGTATTGTATGTTTTTTTTACAGGCAAAAGAGCTGTTTTCTTTGGAGCATGCCCCGCAAAAGGCCCTTTTAAGGGCTGGTAAGGTAAAAGAGCTGTTAACTTTTTATTTTAGAATAGGGTAGGGCATTTTTTTTATTTTGGGGGGCTTTGTTATTTTTTATGGGGCTTAGATTAGGTGTAATTAGTTTAAAATTCTTGTAATCTTTTTTTATTTTTTGTAATTTAGTTTAGTTGATTTAATTGTAGATAATTGTAGATAGTTTAGTTAATTAATTTATTGATAGTGTAGTGTTAAGTTTAATTGTAACTTAGGTTAGGATTTATTTTACAGGTAATTTTGTACTTATTTTAACTAGGTAGCTATTAAATAGTTATTAACTATTTAATAGCTATTGTACCTAGTTAAAATAAATACAAAGTTGCCTGTAAAATAAATATAAATGCTAAAATAGCTACATTATAATTATTCGTTATATTGTAGCTATATTAGGGTTTATTTTACAGGTAAGTATTTAGCTTTAAATAGGATTAATTTATTTAATAAGATTTATTTTATTTTGTTAGATAAAAATTATATTTAACTTAGGGTGGTGTTAGTGTTAGGGTAAGACTTAGCTTTAGGAGTCAATACATTTATTAGAGTAGCGGCGAGGTCCGGTTGGGCAGATTAGGGGTTAATACTATTTATTATAGGGTTTTTGAGGCAGGAGTGAGGCGGTTTAGGGGTTAATACATTTATTTTAGTGGCGGCGAGGTCCGGTTGGCAGATTAGGGGTTAATAAGTGTAATTAGGTAGCGGCGATGTTGGGGGGGGCAGATTAGGGGTTAATAAATATTATGTAGGTGTCGGCGATGTTAGGGGCAGCACAGATTAGGGGTACATAGGGATAATGTAGGTTGCGGCAGTGTGCGGTCTGCAGATTAGGGGTTAGTGGAGGCGATGTGGGGGGGACCTCGGTTTAGGGGTACATAGGTAGTTTATGGCTGTTAGTGTACTTTAGAGCATAGTAGTTAAGAGCTTTATGAACCGACATTAGCCCAGAAAGCTCTTAACTCCTGACTTTTTTCTGCGGCTGGAGTCTTGTCGTTAGAGTTCTAAAGCTCACTTCAGCCAAGACTCTAAATACCAGCGTTAGAAAGATCCCATTGAAAAGATAGGATACACAATTGACGTAAGGGGATCTGCGTTATGGAAAAGTCGCGGCTGGAAAGTGAGCGTTAGAGCCTTTCCTGACTGACTCTAAATATCAGCGGGCAGCCAAAACCAGTGTTAGGACCCCTTAACGCTGGTTTGGACGGCTAACGCAGAACTCTAAATCTAGGCATAAGTTTCCACATGGGAGGGGAGTGATGAGTAATGTGTGGGCTTGTAAATAAGGTAACGGCGTCATGATCTGACCATGAAACTAATAGTATTTTTGTGTAGGATATTTTGTCTAGTATTCTGGTACTGATGAAAAGGTAATCTATGCGAATGAATGATCTGTGTGGGGGAGAATAGAAAGTATATTCCCTGTCCTCTGGATGAATCGCTCTCCAGGGATCATATAGATCGTATTGACTAATAAGTTGTTGAAATGCCTTAGAGAGAGAGATATCTTGTGTCCCATCCTATCAAGGACTGGATTCCATATAAGATTGAAGTCCCCTCCTACAATTAATTCCCCCTGTTTCACAGCCGACACCAGTTTAAATAATTTTGTCATGAATTTGATTTGTTTGGAATTAGGTGCATAAATATTCATTAAAGTGACAAGATGACTATTGATTTTACAAACGTGTATGATATAGCGGGCTTGTGGGTCTAGCTCCGAGTAAATGGATTCGGCTTGTGGACTTTTTATTATTTTTTGTTATTAATAAAGGTGTGATTATTTTTGCACTTCACATCTCATTCTGATTCCTGGTACCCTGACACAGTGTCTCCTGTGTGAACAAATTACTTTATTGAAAAATGTTAATAAAAACAGGGTGAGGGGACAGTTCCAACATAACAAATTATGCTACAAAGCTTTACTGAAGGTTTGGAAGGAAATGTATAAATGTATTTGCATTTAACAATTTATTTTTAGCACAAGCTTTTCAAGGAACAAATAATGCTAAAAGTAGATATTGGAGCAATATTGTCACTGATTCATATCCTCCAGGATGACTGGGTATAGTTGCACTGCAAAACATGATTCATTCAACAATCTATATTATTTTCAAATTTAGGTATTTTATAGCTCTTATAATAAATAATTTAATTAAAGCATACATTTTATTTAAAATTTCACAGATTTGCTGTAAAAGTGGCAAACAGATAAATATGCAGATAAAAAGATAATCAGGCAGACAGAGGAAAATCTTTACAAACCAAAAATGGATCTGGGGATGTACACTTACCTTCAGAACCTCAAGATTAATTTAAAGTTATACCCTTGGGAGTACATAATATTTATGAAATACAAATTCTAACATTGGGGTCTATTTCAATCCATCAGAATCCCAGTCTGAAAGCTTTGGGTGTATTCCAATCCTTTAGAAAAATGGTGCAATTTATTTATCTGCAAATCCATAGACTTGAATAGTGAATATTGTAGAAAAAAAGCATTAATAAGTTTTTCTAAAAGGGTTGAATATACACCATTGTATGACAATTTGGGCTTTTTCTAAGGCATTCCAATCCTTTAAAAGATTTGACTTTTTAATGAGTAAATCAATAGGAAAAATATTACAGGATAAAAGATTATAACATTTCCAGTCACTAAATTGCAATCATATGTGAATATTCTTAAAGTCTTACTTAATGTTAGTACAATTTATATAATTTAGGTGGGATTTGAGCAATCCTTTTAACTTTTATTATAACACAGAAATATTGTATTTATGAAAGGACTAAACACAGCAGAATAGCATGATCAATAAATCAATAGACAACTGAACAGTTGCAAAAATGCTAACATTGTGGGGGGAAAACTTGCGAACAGCGAAGATTTGCCCCTCAAAACAAATGGATGCTGAATATGGAAAGTAAAAAACAAAAAACAGTAAAAAGCTACTTGAAAAGTTTTTTCTTTTCTTTTGGATTGGACTACATCTGCCGAACTAAGCCATGCAAGGCATAAGTGTGCCCACATATGTATTTAAAAAGCTGGTAAGTGGAATTTTCAAATGAACTAGAATGGCTTCAAATAAAAGCAAAACTTAAAAAAAAACAGTTTGTAGTGGCATTCCAATGGCTTAGAATTGTGTACAATGTACTATATCAAACAACTCTCTACTTGAGAAATGGTTCAAACATCCTTGCCAAGAGATTTCCTAAAGAATATAACGCAGGAAAGACATGCCATTATTAATACACATTTACATGAAAAGCAGAAGTACACTGGACCACTTTAAGCAGACTGATTTACAGTTTCCATACAAATATTCAGTCACATCTGTGTCTAGAAACCTCTGTGATTCATTGCAGGCCTAGCTAAGAATGAAAAATATGGGGACCAGTTATTAAAAAAATAAGCATGGTAAATTATATTTGTATGATAATTAACAAAGGTTCAAAACTTTAAATACTCCATAATATTTTGCTATATTTCCTCTTGTGTAGTGTCTAATTATTTTTTCCCAGACAAGCCATTGAAATTCTTTGCTCACCTTTGAAGTTGACATTAGGACCTCTTGGGTTATTTGCTTAGTGGGGAAACACTTAAAGAGAAATTTAAAGCAATTTAAGTCAAATGCCCACTAAATTACAAAATGTGTTTTATATACTCCATTCTTGACAAGTGAAATAAAATATAGAGGTTGCCTGCTGCAATTATATAAATGAACTCACAAGTGTAAACAATGTGGAAGTTTTTAAGCATTAAATATTTTTGCTTCATTCTTTTAAGCTGATGGCATAGTAACTCAGTGCATAATTGTTCAATAACTTTTGTATTTGCCAGTTGACCACTTTCTCAGTCATACATAAGGCTATATAGGAAAAGTAAATATACACTGCAAACTTATAACCAGGTCTTAGGAATCCACAGAATAAACAAGAAAATATATGGTGAAAACAATCAAGGATAATACAATTGTTTCTGTTTATGAAATGTTTGCCAAAAGAAGTGATTGTAGACTTTAAAAAATGTGGGCAAAACAATGGTTGCCACAAAGCTACATACTGTATCCAGGATAAAATGTGGTATAGGGAATGTTTATGGCTGGGGATATATTCTATCTATCTATCTATCTATCTATCTATCTATCTATCTATCATCTATCTATCTATATCATCTATCAATCATCTATTTAATACAAAGTGATATGTTTAAAATAGGCTTATCTTTTTTCTTCTCATGTATCATAGCCCTGCTCTATTTTTAGTAGCAGTATGGATTGTGCTTGTCACTAAATAACTAAATAATACTAGCGTAACTGTTGTAACAACCAATCAGAAGACAGAGAGGTCTAAGTGCTGACATTCATCTCTCAGACCTCGATCCTGATCAGTTAACAATTTAACCAATCAGAATTTACACCTGAAATGCATAAAAAGAGGAAACCCATGGAGGGCATAGACTATGAAAAGGAAGATGATAACAAGAAACCTTTGTCAGAGTTACTGAAATACAACATTGTAGATTAAAGATCAGAGATATCTCTTCAATTAAGAAATTGTTACATAATCACTAGAAGAACAAATCTAGGAAACACAATTAGGAAACTGATGTTGGGAAACTGATATGGCAATAAACCAGATAAAGGGCTATTTTATTTTTAAAGTAAAATACATCAGTATATATTTAACTGCAAATCAATACAAGATATTCCAGGTACCAACCCCTTTGCTACTGTGTATTTCAGAGAAAAACTTGGGCAAAATACCAGAGAATTTTTAGCAATTTTTGCTATTAATAAATTTAAACAGGAATAGAACTTTTTTTTTCTTAATATACCTATCAAAACTAAAAAAAAAAAAAGTAGACAACCCAAGGGATTGATCTAGAGCCATTTTCTTATATTTCATGCCATCATTTTGCCATTAAATGTGATAATATTTAAAAAAAATGTTAACTTTTTCACAAATGTTGTGTTTCTCACTGACATTTTTTTACATACAACTTTTACAATCATATCACAAATGATTGTAAATGCTTCTCTGGGGTCCTTTTTGTTCAGAAACAGCAGACATGCATGGCTTTGCCATTGCTTTTTGGTAATTAGAAGGCTGCTAATTGCAGCTGTGCACCACAGTTCTGAAATTCCTAGCAGTGAAGGGGTTAATTAGTAAGCTTTTAAGGTTAATAGTATTGTAATGAAAGGATTACCCTCCTATCGAATAACTCCCACCTTCCTGATCCCTTGCAAACAGCTCCCCCCCCACCCTCACCATCATCTTAAGAACTGGCAGACAGTCTGCCTATATGCAGTTTAGGGCTTTATTATTATTATGTTTATTATTATTTTTATTTTTTTTGCAGTGTAGGGATCCCCCCTCAACCATCCCATGTCTCTGATTCATCCCAAACAGCACTCAAACCCTCCTCCCTCCCACTAGTGGCAGCTATCTTAGATACTGGGAGCTATCTGCCAGTACCCAGTTTTTCTTTCTTCCATATTTTTTCTGTAATGTGGGGTTCCCCCCACCTCCCCCACTCCCAGAAATCATTATGCAGGCCACCACCCTGAATTCCCCATTTTCTATAGTGCCACAACCCATCCTTCCCTCTTCCTTCCCAACTTGTTTTCTGTAGTGTAGGGTGTTCTTTGAATTTGATACATAATGCTGTGATCTTAATGGTAATTCATTTTTGTCCTGCTATGATGTCACTATTTCTTCTCTGCATTGGGATTCAGTAAAGATTTGAATGCTAAATACTCACCTCCTGTCTTTAATAAAAGTTAGATTATTCTGTCACCAATGCTTGTCAGGATTATCAAGATGTGTGCTGGTTGCCACTCAGTCTCACAATAAATCGGGTTCAATGATGTATCTAAACCCTATTCTGATCCTAGACTGAGGGTCAACTGTTGGTGAGATGATAAAGTAACTTACTACACAGGTACAAACCACAATAGTTCGGTAATGTAGAGTATTACATAGAGTTCATAAACTGTAGTTTAGCTTATAGAGTATTGGTAGTCTGTCAGATTTGAAGAGGTTAACAAGAATTTTGGTAGTAGTCGGCTTCGATGAGGAATTCTGCCCGCTTGGATGAGGATGGATGTCCGGTCTTCGAAAACTGTAAGTGGATCGTCGGGGGTTAGTGTTAGTTTTTTTTAAGGGTAAATTGGGTGGGTTTATTTTTAGCTTAGGGTTTGGGCAATGTAAAAGAGCTAAATGCCCTTTAAGGGCAATGCCCATCCAAATGCCCTTTCCAGGGCAATTGTTAGCTTAGGTTTATTTAGGTTTTAATGTGGCGAGTTTAGTTGGGTGGGTGGTGGGTTTTACTGTTGGGGGGGTGTTTGTATTTTTTTTAACAGCTAAAAGAGCTGATTATTTTGGGGCAATGCCCCACAAAAAGCCCTTTTAAGGGCCATTGGCAGTTTAGTGTAGGCTAGGGTTTTTTTTTATTTTGGGTGGGCTTTTTTATTTTGATAGGGCTATTAGATTAGGAGATTTGTTTTTATTTTTGATAATTTTGTTTTTTATTTTGTGTAATTTAGTGTTTATTTTTTTTTTAATTTAGATAATTGTATTTTATTAATTTAATTTATTTTATTTTAGTTGAAATACTTTTTTATTAGAGTTGTACAATAGTTACATCATGACATTACAGTTTATATAAATCCCGAGACATGGAAGCTCTCTGTCATAATAAGAAGCATGTTATGCTGACAACTTTTTTCCTTTCTGTAAGTTACTTATATCCCCCTTTCCCCTCACCCCCCTCCTGCTTCCCCCTGAACAATAAACTTTTAACTAAATAAAACTTTTAACTATAAACCATTCCTTTTCCTATCGAGCAGTGTCAGTATTGTTGGGTATCTTTATAGGTAGATAGTCATTTCTCCTTGTTTATGATATCTCTCTTGTATTTCTATTTGGTGGCCCAGAGGTATAATCTTTATCATTTATAGATAGACCAGGTTATCCCTCCTCCCCATATTTATTTAAGATCCAATGTATCCAAACTTTTTGAAACCTTTCTGGGGTACCCTGCATCCAGGCAGCTGATTCTGACATATTATAAATATTATCAATTTTATCAAGCACCTCACGCCAATCTGGGGCCCCCACTTTCCATTTCCTGGCTATGCATATTCTAGTAGCTGTACATATCAAGTTAACCCATGTGTTCGTAGCTGAGTTCAGTGAGTCTATGTGAACATGTAGCAAGGCTTTTGAGGCTGTTAATATGAATGAGTCATCTAAGATTCTCTTCACCATTTGTGTAAGTTTGTCCCATATGGGTCGGATCTTTGGACAATCCCACCACATATGCTTATAAGTTCCCACTTCTGTGCATCCCCGATAGCAAAGTCTATTACCCTGAGGTGCATAGTGCGATGGTTTTATTGGCGTAAGGTACCATCTAAAAGCTGTTTTCATCGAGTTTTCGATTAGGTCTGCTCCTGTGAGACCTCTACTTAATTCTGAGAGAATGCGTCTCCAGTCATCCTCGTTGTAGGTTAGTTCTAAATCCTGTTCCCATTTGGTATGGAGCATAGGTTTTGTTTTATATGTCGCTTCCTGAATAGCAAGGTATAATCTTGTGATCATCTTTTTATTTCTACCTGGTGTCATCATAATTTGTTCCAGAGTGGAGTGTGGGGAGTGTTTTATTCCTTGTCTGTATTTGTTTATAGCGTGTGTTATTTGAAGGTATAAGAACCAATGTAATGTGTTTGGGCTAATCTTATCTCTCAGTTGTACAAATGTCAGTAATTTCCCTTTATCCATAAAATCTGCCACCCTATATAGCCCTTTATTTTCCCATTTAGTTATTTGGGTGTGAAAATCTTTTGTTAGAATCGCTTCTATTGGTATGGAAGTAGTCTGTGGGGATAGTAGTTTCAGTTTGTGAGTTAGTGTTCGCCAAATTGTCTTGGATTCCTCTGTGATTTTTAGTTTAACTCGTTGTTGGGTATGTGAGTGAGGTGTATTCCACAAAATGTGTCTTGGGGATTTCAATCCCCCTATATCCGCCTCTATATGAGGCCATGTCATCCCTTTACAGTCCTTACTTAGTAATGCGCATTGTGCTATTCTAGCTGCCTGATAGTAGTCTCTGAGATTGGGGACTCCTATGCCACCCAGCTGTTTGTGTCGTTTTAAGATCTGTGCAGCTATCCTAGTAGTTTTGTGACCTCTTATAAATTTAATAAGTTCGGTTTGCATCCCCTCTAGTTCCCCCATCGGGACCTTAATGGGTAGGGCTCTAAATAGATATAACAACCTTGGGAAAATGTTCATCTTTACTGCAGCTAGTCTACCTAGCCATGAGAAATTTCCTTTTTGCCATCTGGTTAAATCTTTCCGTATGGTCTTATACATTGGAGTGTAATTAACCTTGTATAGGGTTTCTAATGTGTCTGTAATGTTGATTCCTAGGTATTTTAGGGATTTATTGGCCCACTTGAAATCGAAGTTGGCTTCTATTAGTTTTCTGGTGTGACATGGTATTGATAGAGGAAGGGCTTCACACTTATCCGAGTTTATTCTGAAACCCGAGATCGCAGAAAAATCATCTAAAAGATGATAGAGGTGGGGCAAGGATATCATAGGTTTTGTGATTGAGAGCAAAATATCATCTGCGAATAAAGTTAGTTTATATTCCCCTTTATTCAATTTGACCCCATGGATGTCCCCAGAGTTACGAATGCACGCTGCAAGTGGTTCTACGCATAAGGCGAATAGTAGCGGTGATAATGGACACCCCTGTCGGGTACCATTCAGTATGCGTATAGTTCTGGACTGATAGCCCGCCGCCCTAATGGTTGCCACCGGGTGAGAATAAATATTTTTGATTGCGTCAATAAATTTGTTGCCAAACCCTAGGTGTTCTAGAATCCCCACCATGTATATCCAATCAACCCTATCAAACGCCTTCTCTGCATCCAAAGATAGAAGCAGAGAAGGCGTTTCTGTACCCTTCAAGTATTCCACCAAAGCTATTGTGCGGCGGATGTTATCAGGCGCTTCCCGATCTTTAATAAAGCCCACCTGGTCCGGGTGGATCAGTGAGGGTAAGTACTGCTTGAGCCTGTTTGCTAATATTTTGGTGAAAATTTTTACATCTTGGTTGATTAGCGATATCGGTCTATAACTTTGTGTCAATTTAGGGTTTTTTCCTGGTTTGGGGATTACAATTATCTTGGCTTGGAGTAGTTCTGGGGGAATAGGTGTACCTTTCAAGATATCATTACAGAATTTGTGAAGATGGGCAGTCAATTCATTTTTATATAATTTATAGTACTCTCCCGGAAACCCATCCGGGCCCGCCGCCTTTCCTAATTTAAGTTCTTTAATTGCTATCGCAATTTCTGGAATTGTGATCTCTGCGTCTAGGGCTTTTGCGTCTTCTTGGTCTAATTTAGGTAACGCTGCTGTCTCTAGTATTTTATTCTTAAGGGCTGTTGTATGGGTGGAGTGACAGACCTTCCTCCCATCATATAGAGCTTCATAGTATTGGGCAAAGCCCTCCACTATTTCCTGCGGGTGGGATGTCAGAGTGCCGTCTGTTTTTTGTATCTGTGGTATAGTGAAGGACTTTGTTTTGTCTCTCAGTCTATTAGCTAAGAATCTATCTGGCTTATTCGCATGCAAAAAGTAATATGCTTTTAATTTATTTATAGACCTCATGGAATTATCCGCTAAGATTTTAGCGAGCTCTTTTCGTTTAGTGTTTAGTGTATTTAAGGTTGATTGTGACAGTGTGGTTTGATGTGTCTTTTCCAGCGTTTCAATCTCATGCTGTAGGGAACTCGTTACCGAGCTAATTCTTTTCATATAAGTAGCTTTTTCTTTTATGAGTAATCCCCTAACTACTGGTTTATGAGCTGCCCATACCATTATTGGTTTGATTGAGGGGTCAACATTTAGCCTCCAGTATTCTTGGAGATTTTGTGAGATTCTATTTTGGATATCTGGTTGCTTTAGTAGCGTAGGGTCATACGTCCAAGACTTCTGTCTATTTATATCTATAAGATCCTCTAACTGGATTTGTATTATAGAATGGTCTGACCATACTGAGGAATGGATGGACGAGGAGATTAAATTGGGTAGCAAAATTTGGCTGATGTATATGTAATCCAGTTTGGTATATATTTTATGAGCTGGTGAATAATATGTGTGGTCAGTAGTTTGGCCGTAAAGTGCTGTCCATGAGTCAATTATGTTGTGGGTCTCCAATTCTTCTCTAATCGATTTAGTGATAGAGTTGGTCCTCTGTTGTTTATTTGTGAGTTTGTTGGTGTTAGATTCTCGTATTACTTTTAAGTTTACGTTAAAGTCTCCCGCCACTATCATCAATGTTTGGGACCACTGAGTTAACATATGTGAGAGCTTATGGAAAAATTTATGTTGCTGCTCGTTAGGTGCATAGACGTTACATAGTGTTAATTTTGTGCCCTGAATATTTCCTCTTAGTATAAGATACCTGCCCTCTTTGTCTCTAATCACTTCCTCTTTAGTGAATGGAAGTGAACTATGGATAAGTATCGAAACTCCTCTCTTTCTCGTGTCTGATGTGGAGTGAAAGTGTTGCATGAAGTGTTTATCCCAATATTTAGGGGACTGATTATGAGTGAAGTGCGTCTCTTGTAAAAAGATTATTTTAGCTTTCATGCTATTGTATTGGGTGAGTGCTGTTTTCCTCTTCACATTTGTGTTTAGGCCTCTAACATTGTGTGATATTATATTTAGTTTAGAGGTCATTTAGGTAATTCTATTTCTCCTCCCCCCCTCCTCCCCTCGTACCTGTGTGGTGATTTTATCTTGATTCTGCTTAGTGGCTGTGCTCTTCAGGCCATCTTTGATATGGAGAAACTTCCACGACCCCTGCTCGATAGTACTTAGAATGGAAAAAAGAGAACAAACAAAAATTATACAAAAACATTTCGTAGAATACATAAAAAAACACAAAAATACAAATTGTTTTGCATCCATCTATGTGGCTACTAATTTCTAACTGAATGTGCAATTATGTTTGCTATTATAGAATTTAGAGATCCTTATGTGAATATGCCAAACTAATAGGATTTAAGTGTCTGTTGTTTTTGGCTGAAGAAAGAAGGGTTAGGTTTATATGTTCACTAGAGGGCTTTCTTTTCTGCTCTAGCCAATTTAGTCTCTGGGTCCTTAGGCGGTGTCAATATTCTCTCTCAGTCTCTCTCTGACATATCTCCCCTATACCTAGTGCCCAGCATATCCCCCCCCCCCTTACAGTGTTCCAGTACAGATCACAAGGTTGGTGGTCTGTTTTTCTTTCCAGAAAAAGGCAAAGTTACGTCTCCATTCTAAAGAACTTTTCCTCGCTCTTTAAGATCTTTAAGACTCTCAAGGTTTCTGTCTTCTTTTGGAGACTTTTGTCCATCTACCGTTTTGGATTGTTCCACGCTGGAGTTGTGGCCGTCCTTTGTTGTTGTCTTGGGAGTTTTCTGGGAACTCCGGGCATTCCAGCTTCAGTATTTGACATAGTTCTGGTATATCCTGCTTATCTCTGATGGTGAAAGTGCCACCTTCATGGTGTACGTGCAAGGCAAAGGGGAATCCCCATCTATACATAGTCTGATTTTTTCTTAATAGCTGTGTTAGTGGACGTAGAGAATATCTTTTCTGTAAGGTTTTGAAGCATAGGTCTTGGTAGAACTGCACTACTGAGCCTTTGAATTTAAAGGTGGGGTTCTTTCTTGCTGCTGTCATAATCTCCTCTTTTTCTTGGAAGCGAAGAAACTTGACTATTACATCTCTCGGGGGTTCTGTATCTCTAGGTTTTGCTCTTAGGGCCCTATGAGCCCTTTCCATCTGGAATTTCCCCTCTGTCGATGAGCCTGTGATAGATTGGAATAGTTGCAGTAGGTAGTCGCGGAGGTCTGCGGCCGTTATTAATTCTGGAATTCCTTTTAGGCGGATATTACACCTCCGGCTCCTATTTTCTAGGTCCTCCAGTTTGTCGTTAACCTCTGCTAATTCCTGTTGATGTTCAGCTAATTGTTGGTTAATATTTGTCATGTCGTCTTCCCTTGATTCTTCCTTCTCTTCTAGCGCTTCTAGTCTAGTACCCAATTCCGAAATATCTTGCTTAATTTCAGTGAGATTGCTTGTTACAGTGTTCTGAAGGTTGTCCATTTTTTCCCACATTTTATCAAAAATGTTGGTTATATCTTGTTTGGAAACAAGATTCTTTAAGTCACCTTTAGTTACTGGTGTATTTCTGTCTCCCTGAGAGCTCATGTTTATATCTTCATCTATCTCTTCCTCCATCCCTTCATCCCCTTTCTCTGACTGTTTATCCCCTTTCTGGGGTTTGAAGAAGATACTGGCTGTTGCAGACTTATTTATAGCTCCCAGTTTGTTCTGTCTTCTAACTGACATATTGGGGTATTAATGAGTGAGTGTTGAATAAGCTCTGGTGTTGCTTGTCGTGATTTGAAAGCAGTATTTGTGATTTGGGATTTCAGCAGGTCTGCTTCAGCGCTAAAATGCTCACTGTATATATCACAGTTGAAGAAAGCTTGTAGGGGAGTTTTATCCTTTTATTATATACAGTTTTTTGTTTTTTTCCTCCCCCTGGGGATCCTAGGTTTATTGTGGCTCTATATTTTACTTTTTCACATTCCTTTGTGAGGAGTGTTTATGAGCATAAGTTTAGGTAACGTAATGTCTCTGTTTTTTTTCCTCCCATTCTTTCCATTTTGATTGTCAGACCCTTCTTAGTTTCGGCTTGTTGAGAATATCTCATTTAATTTTGTCAAATTTTAGTCGAATTTTAGTCCCCACACCTTTTCTCTCGGCCTCTGTGGTCATGTAGTATTTATTTAATGCCTCCGTGAGCGTTCCCTGTCTTGTGTGAACTAGGCATATGTTGTTCTGAACTCCCACGTGGCCGCTATCGCTTAAGGCAGTTAAGGTTTTATGCAGGCCTTTTCCTCTACCCCGTAGTATACTTATAGGCTAACCGGATCATAAATTGTCTTACCGGAGCACTTGTTTTCTGACCCTCGGCCGCCAGCCAGATCCCCCTAGCTTTGTAAGTCTGCTCAGTCATGTGCTTTCTGCCTCAGGGTTTCCGAGCCAGCCGCCTCAGGCCGGGGCGTAGCTGGTGTTGTAACGCCACTCCGGGTTCTTTATGTGGCAATTTGCGGGTCAAGCATTAGTAGCGGGTTGGTGTGGGGACACTCCGGATCGATGTTAGTCCTTCTCAAGGGTCATATGCGATGGATCTCTCCCTTTATTGCTGGTTGCACTCGGAGCGGTCAGATCATGCGACCGCCATTAAGCTCGCCTAGGCTCCGCCCCTAATTTATTTTATTTTAATGTTAGATTTTAGTGTAAGGCAGGTTAGGTTTCATTTTACAGGTAAATTTGTATTTATTTTAACTAGGTAGCTAATAAATAGTTAAGAACTATTTACTAACTAGTCTACCTAGTTAAAATAAGTACAAACTTACCTGTGAAATAAAAATAAAACCTAAGATAGATACAATATAACTATTAGTTATATTGTAGCTAAATTAGTTTTTTTTTTACAGGTATTTAGTTTTAAATAGGACATATTTAGGTAATAATTGTAAGTTTAATTTAGATTTATTTTAATTATATTTAAGTTAGGGGGGTTTAGATTTAGGCTTAGGGTTACATTAGGGTTAGGGTTATGCTTAGGGTTACGTTAGGGTTGGGTTTAGGGGTTAATATATTTATTTAGTGTTAGTGATGTGGGAGGCCAGAGGTTTAGGGGTTAATAACTTTAATATAGTGGCAGCGACATTGGGGACGGCAGATTAGGGGTTAATAACTGTATGTAGGTGACAGCAATGTTAGTGGCAGCAGATTAGTGGTGTTTAGACGTGTTATTTATGTTAGGGTGTTAGGTTTAAATGTAACTTTTTCTTTCCCCATAGACATCAATGGGGCTGCGTTACGGAGCTTTTGTTTCCGCGATCGCAGGTGTTAGGCTTTTTTTTAGCCGACTCTCCCCATTGATGTCTATGGGGAAATCGTGCACGAGCACGTCAAAACACCACTTGTATTTTGGTGAGGTATGGAGCTCAATGCAACCATATCTCCCGCACAAGCCAGGTTTTGATAAAGCTGTAATAACAGCGCTATAGGGAGCGATTTTGTGGCAGTCGTTAATTTCCCTATAGCGCTCAAAACTCGTAATCTAGCTGTATATTATTAGTATAAATATCCTCATGTTGAGATATGGTTCCTAAAACCTTGTTTTGATGGTCAGATATACTGACTTGTTTTGGACAACATATTTTAAAAAATACTTATTTGTTTATTATAGCAATCTTCTTTCTGCTCAGTAACAGAAATTTTAATTAATCTATAAATAGTGCTAGACAATTATTTATTGGAACCTTACATTATACATAGGAGTGGAGTTAACAGATTTTTGTAAAAAAAAATGCTCACTCATAAAAGGGGGCCACAAAAAACACACACCATGACCACACTTTATCCAAGTGACATGGGAGGCTGACCTGACTGAACAGAGAAGTCATTATAATGTCAAGAGTGGTACCTAAGTATCTATTTACCATGAATCCCATAGAAGTATGAAACCCCCCCCCACATGAAACTGTGTTGCTAATATTAGTTATTCTCCTAAAATTTATATTTTGTTTTCTTATTTTGATCAGGTGATATAATCAGTTTTGATATCCCTTTTATAAATGTTTTTTTTGGGGGTAATTCCTGTAAACCTGTTTTTTATCTGTTGACAATAATGTTAGGTCAGTCAAGACAATAGTAAGAATAATATCTGTTGTTTTGGTTTACTCTTCTTATTAGCTTACCTGATTCTTTAAATTAAAGGGACAGTCTACACCAGAATTGATATTGTTTTAAAAGATAGATCATCCCTTTATTACCCTTTCCTTAGTCTTGCATAACCAACACAGTTATATTAATACACATTTTACCTCTGTGATTATCCTTTATCTAAGCTTCTGCAAACTGCCCCCTTATTTCAGTTCTTTTGATAGACTTGCATTTAAACCAATCCGTACTGGCTCCTACGTAACTCCACGTGCATGAGCACAGTGTTATTTATATGACACACATGAACTTATACCCTCTAGTGGTGAGAAGCTGTCAAAATGCATTCTTGAAAGAGGCGGCCTTCAAGGTCTAAGACATTAGCATATCAACTTCCTAGGTTTAGCTTTCAACTAAGAATATCAAGAGAACAAAGCAAAATTGTTGATTAAAGTAAGTAGGAAAATTGTTCAAAATTACATGTCGTATCTGAATCAAGAAAGTTTTTTTGGGACTAGACTGTCCCTTTAACGTTAACATTTTTCTTTCCCTCTTAAACACACAAGCTATTATAAATGAAAATAATTCAGTAAATGTTTTATTACTTGAAACCTGATGATCATTACATTGTTGTAGTTATTTATGTATACTGATTTGCTTTATTCAAATATATAAATATTTTGTTATTTGATTGATAGGCATATTTGAGAAAAGGATTCAGATTTTTTTTGCATTCTCCTTTGCACATGATATAATTCAGAGTGTTATGATAATTGGTTGCATAACCCTTTCATTAAGAGCTCGTTTCCTTTGAGTCGTTAAAAAATTCTATTTTAGTACCAGGTTTCCATTGAAATAGTTTGAGCTTTGCATGCAGTCGCTCTTTTCCTGTAGGTGTAAGTTAGCGTTGTGTTATCACTTCCACCCGATGCCGGATTTCTAAAACATTAATAGGTTGCTATGTTAAACCGACCTTACACTACACTCAAACGCATATACGGCACTACATACAAGTACGGCGCGTATATATTTTACCCATCGCTTGCTGTTAAAATAAAACCAAACACCTAACGCATGCGCAATATCTACCTCTCAACTGCCACCCCCACACCGCAATAACTAATAAATGTATTAACCCCTAATCCACCAACCCCCATATCGCAAAATATGTATTAAAGTTAATAACATCTAAATCGCCATGCCCCCTCATCGCAACTAACAATAAAATATTTTAACCTCTAAACTGCCATTCCCCCACATCGCAAAGTACCTAGTTAAACTATCAACCCCTAATACGCCATGCCCCCACATCGCAACTAACAATAAAATGTATTAACCCCTAATCAGTCAACCCCCACAACACAATCTAGCTATTTAAACTATTAACCCCTAATCCGTTATCCCCCACAACGCAATCTACCTATTTAAACTCCTGCCATCTAATCCGCCATCCCCCCACAATGCAAATAACTAATCATTAAGCCCCCTAACCTAACACCCCCTAAATTAACCCCATTACATAAATGTAAAAAAATGCTAAATTACAATTAAAATAAAAAATCCTAACATTTAAAAATAAAACCTAAGATTAAATTACAATAATTAAATCTAAAATCACAAAAAATAAAAAAGTCTTAAATCACAGACCAAATAAACCAAATTATTAAAAATAAAACAATTAAACCTAATACCCCTATAAAAATAAAAAAAAACCTCCCCCCAAAATAAAAACACCCCCTAATCTAAGACTAAACTACCAATAGCCCTTAAAAGGGCCTTTTGTAGGGCATTGCCCTAAAGTGATCAGCTCTTTTACCTAAAAATACAAATTAACACCTAACAGTAATCCCCCAACCCCCCAAAATAAAAAAAAACTAACATAAAAAAAAAACTAAGATACCCATTGCCCCTAAAGGGGCATTTGTTAGGGCAATCAGCTCTTTTGCAGCCCATTAAAATAATAAAGTCTTAATCTAAAAAAAAAACACCCCAAAAAATAAGTCTAGCCCCCAAATAGGTACTCACCATTTCTGTAATTTTAGACTTTTTCATTTTTTGTAATTTCAGATTTAATTATTGTAAATTAATCTTAGGTTTTATTTTTAAATGAATGTTAGGATTTTAAATTGTAATTGTAACTTAGTATTTTTTATTTTAATTGTAACTTAGTATTTTTAAAATTTATATAATGGGGTTAATTTAGGGGGTGTTAGGTTAGGGGGCTTAGTGATTAGTTATTTGCATTGTGGAGGGATGGCGGATTAGGGATTAATAGTTTAAATAGCTAGATTGTGTTGTGGGGGATGGCGGATTAGGGGTTAATAGTTTAAATAGGTACTTTGCGATGTGGGGGCATGGCGGATTAGGAGTTAATAGTTTCAATAGGTAGATTGCGATGTAGGTGAATGGCGGACTAGGGGTTAATACATTTTATTGTTAGTTGCACTGTGGGGTAATGGCAGTTTAAAAGGTTAATAACTTTTATTGTTAGTTGAAATGTGGGGGAGTTGGCGGTTTAGTGGTTAATACATTTATTATAAGCTGCGATGTGGGGGGGGGGGATGGCGAATAGAGGGGTTTTGAAGTGTCGGGTTAGATTTCAATGAGAAATAGGTCTCAAAAAGCACTTTTTTTCCTGTTTTACACCGAGTTTATCGGCAGCCTCCAACAGTGTATTAAGGGTTTGCGCGGGCATTGGAAACCTGGTATTATTTAAAGATTAGCGGCTTCTGATACTTTGTACAGGACACCATAATGTTTTTGGCAGCTGGAGTCCGGTTGCCGAAATTGAGTTATTACGGGCCATTGGAAGCAGTCAGTGAACGATATTGCTTCCAACAGCTTATTTAACTGTTTCCAAGTGCACGCAAACCTAATTACGGCTCAATGGAAATGAGCCCAAAGTTGGTAACCACAGGACTTGTGCAGCAGCAAAAAAAAAAAATCAAATGAATCATTTCTAATGAATATTATGAAAAAAAATAATAAGAATATTTGTTCGCTGTACTATTCTGTATTTCTTTTCGTTTAAAACAAATACTGAATATTCGTTAACATTTGTTATCGTTTAGTTATAAATGCAAATTTGTAACAAAAATACAGATATTCATTTAATTTTAATGAAACAACTACCCAAAAGAATGCACTTGCTAATTTAAAGAATAACAAATATATATTATTGGAATTCATTAGTATATATATTTTACTCTTTAAATGATCTTTTAAAAGTTTAATACTGTAGGTTGCACAGTGTCACCTGTAGCACTAATACTTACCCATAGTGTGCTGGGGAGATGCGCTAATCCAACACACTTCTTAACAAAGTCCAGAGCCGCACTAACAGGATGCTTACTGCAGTGGATTCCAGAACAAGCACTAAAGGACCTTCTCCTTCAGCACAAGCACTGCTAAATAGTTCCAAATATAAATATCTATTAAAAAGGAAAAAAGATAATATTCACTACAGAAAATTTCAGTTGAGGTCACTAGAAGTGGATCTTAGGAAAGTGATCAAACAACATAGACCATTACTACTGATAGTTAAATATTAATGCTTATATAGATACTACAGATTTGTATTTTTATTAGAAGCTTGCTGGACTAAGGGGCAAAGGTTCAACTGTCCCCTATGCCATCTATTATTTATTTTATTTGAGCCACTCACCTAATTTGCTAAGCCATGATGATAATGATGTTTCATTTACTACTTATTGGAGGTAAGGCCTAATTAACCCTTTGAGTGCTAATGACGGTTCTGAGCCATCACAGAGTTTCTCACTCTGGTGTTAATGACGGCTCAGAGCCGTCATGAGCACTCTCCCACCTTGAGGGAGATCTGGGGGCTCCTAACTGCTCCTACCCCGGCGATCATGCCTGTAGAGTGACAGGCATTGCCGTGGCTTCACGTGATGTGTGGTGACAATGTTAAGTATAGGAGGAGGCATGCTGCTTAGAAGCCTGTATCTCAGGCATCTAAGCAGCTACAGACCCCCAAGACCCACCGTTGGAAAGGTAATTGCCTAACCTTTCCAACAGTGTAAGCCTTTGGGGTCTGTAAAAAAAAAGTTAATAAAAAAATTTCAAAAATTAAAAAAAAAAAACTTAGAAAATATTAGCGCTTAGCACTCAAAGGGTTAAAAAACACTCAATTGCAAGCTACTTTATAAAGACAAGATATACTTTGAACACAAATTCTAAGAATCATGTACTACTTGCCATCTGAAGCATCCAAACTACTAGAATGCTCCAAAAAGCATTGAGATATTGTGTGATCTAAAATGATTATTTATATGAGGATTCCAATATGTGTATATCCCAGGGACGAAGTGTCCTGCATGGCATAAAATACATAAGAGTCAACATGCTGTTAAATATCATATTATGATAAACAACAACAGAGGTTGTTGAATAATCTTCAAGGACAAGCCTACTGCCTGTTTCCTTTTCATAAATCCCAGGGACAATGAGTTTGTGATATTTGACACAATTTCATTTAGAATTTTGGTATAAACCATACCCTTTATTTTTATATTATTGAGTGATATATAGTATTACACTCACTTAAAGGCCAGTTTGGTGTCAGTATACAAAATTGGAGTTATAGAAAAAAGCACATATTTATGTAGCCCCTGAGAGTGTAAAGTCCCTTTTCCTATATACAGGCGTGGTCTAATATATTGGTACCATTGCATTTTAAAGTGTTGGTTCCCTTGCATTTTAAGAGAGAAACACTAACAACTCCATGTTTACAGAAGGAGAAAATAAACTTTAAATCAAAAGAACACCATTTTTACCATGAAAAATTGAAGAGGCTTAATGATGTTTTAGGATTGCTTTGCTGCCTCTGGCACTGGGTGCCTAGAATCTGTGCAAAACACAATGAAATCAGAAGACTATCAAGGCATTCTGGAGAGAAATGTATGTACTAATTGGCAAAAAAACTTATGTTAAAGCCAGAGTTTTAAATCTTTTATAAAACGTGTAAAAGCAAGGAAATTCCTAACTTAAACTGCCCCCACTCCCCCCTTGGGAGTTTTACATGACATTGTCAGTGACATCACTGATGACATCACACATGATATAGTTGATGAGATATTCTGTGACATCACCTATGAGATATAGTATAATCTGCACCATTTAAGCTCACTCTCCCTTACATTCCCCCTCATATGCAACCACCCCCTCATCCTCCCAACACACAATCTCCTGCTCACACTCTAACCTTATTTCCCACACACATCTTTATTTACCTCTTGATCCTTCTAACTCATCTCCACACTATCTACAGGTGCGCCTTAGGCTTAGTATCAAATTATGTTAATCACACTAAAAGATCCAATCTAACATTTATTTTATAGCATCATAGCATATATACTGTGTGTGTATATATATATATATATATATATATATATATATATACATATATATATATATATATATATATATATATATATATATATTTTTTTTTTTTTTTTTCAAATACTAAAAAGTTTTTTTAAAAAGTCTATTGAAGCACTTCAATGAATAAAAATTTAACTAAAATATATTGTGCCAAAAATATATATAAGTCCTACTCCATAAAAAGAGTGAGCTTAAGACCGCTGCTTCATAACTGCTGTTTCCGGCGAGTCTGAAGGCTTGCGCGGAAACAGGGGTATCAGGGGCCCATGATAAATTGGCCCCATACTTTTTTTCTAGTGATGTTAATTGTAATGTCATGTGTGATCTCATCAGTGATTTAATTGATAATGTCCAGCAAAGAGCCCAAACAAGAAGCAGCGGCAGTTTAAATTATGAATTTCGTTGCTTTTATACATTTAATAGAAAACTTAAACTCTGGTTTTAAAGTAAGTTTTTTTTCCCAATCAATTTCCTTGAAACAAATAATATATTATCTGTATATACAATTTAGGGGGGGAAAACTTTAAGAAAAAAAAGGTGTGTACTGTTCCTTTAACTTGCAAGATGTACGCAGGTGAAGTTTATTCTAATTTCACAATACACTTATTTACCTGAGAGAAAAGTAATGTTTGCTGCAAACTGAGAATTTTTATCCTGTGAGATTCACTATCCCAAAGAGCTTAAATACTTACTTTGTTGAATCACTTGAAACTTGGAAGTCTCTAATTAGAAAATATCACCTGAACCACTCTGTGTAAAAAATGAAGATATTTTACCTCAAGATAAGGAAAATTGGGAATTAGGAAAACAAAATTTAGAAATAAATATCATATTTTAAAAGTAATTTTGGGCCAATAAGCATTTATGTATCCCATGAACGGGAAGAACCCATTTATATGAAAAGTAAAATATAAAATAAGAAAGGTATTTTATATATTTTAAAAAAGGCATCCTACAGTCACAGATACATTTTACACTTATATATTTACTGTTTCTTTAAATATGCATAATTTATGTCCTCATGTTAACCATTTAACTGACAATACCTCTATTGAAATAATTTAGCAACGCTCAAATATCAAGTAAACTGACATAACTCATTGCATAAATATTGATACCAATTGGTTCTCCATAAAACTGACAATCTATATCTCCTTTGGGTGATTTGTTGCTTTTTATTTGTAATTCAATGTTCTAGAAATAATAAAAATATGTTAAACATTCATTTATTTCAGTTCGATTTTAAATTAAAAATGGCATAAACTGAAAGGCTCTCACAGCTACTTCAGTGCTACAGTGTTATATGTGAAGGTATCAGATTAGGCATCATGATAACATAACTAATTGACTCAGTAACTGCTGATGGATATACTCCATTAGGATTCGCTGCACTGTGTTCTATTTTACTCCTTGTTTCTACAGAGATTATGTTTACTGACAGGTAAAAGCTGGTGAAAGGCAG
The DNA here is from genome assembly GCF_027579735.1 of Bombina bombina. NCBI lineage: Eukaryota > Metazoa > Chordata > Amphibia > Anura > Bombinatoridae > Bombina > Bombina bombina. The sequence continues at coordinate 1,017,078,355 of NC_069500.1, read as the reverse complement.
CTTGTCCAACATGGCAGCAAACTATTTGCACGTTAATGACTGGTGCTCAAAGGTTGCATTCATGATAGGCTTTTGCCTGCTGAAATGAGGGAATATATGTCAGTTAAAGAACACCAGAACAGCGAATTTCCAATGTATTTTAAAAAAATAATAATACACCTTTTCTGTGTTGGTGATTTATTAGGAAAATTATTATTTTACTCAAACTTATTTTTTTAGCCATTATGCCTTGTAAACAGTCACAATAATTCAATAGCCTGGACAATATGGTTACATAAATAACTTTAGCACACAAAATGGTCTGTTAAAGCCAACACAAAGCAAACATCCTAAAGGGACACTCAGGTCATATTAAACTTTAAAGATTCAGATACAGCATGTCATTTTAAACAACTTTTCAATTTACTTCCATTAACAAAATGTGCACAGTCTTTTAATATTTACACTTTTTGAGTCACCAGCTCCTACTGAACATGTGCAAGAATTCACAGAATATACGTATAGGCATTTGCTATTGGCTGAGAGCTATCACATGATACAGGAGGAGTGGAAATAGACATACCTTTGAAATTTGTCAGAAAAAAAATACTTATTTGAAGTTCAAACTAAGAGGTAGATTTATCATAGTGCGAGTGGACATGATACGATGTAGCGTATGATGTCCGCTGCACTTTGATAAATGCCGACAGCATACGCTGTCTGCATTTATCATTGCACCAGCAGTTCTTGTGAACTGCTGGTGCAATTTTGCCCCCTGCAGATTCGGGGGTGTCAATTAACCCGATCGTATTTGATCGGGTTGATTTCTATCCGCAGCCTCAGAGCAGATGGACAAGTTATGGAGCGGCGGTCTTTAGGCCGCTACTTCATAACTTCTGTTTCCAGCGAGCCTGAAGGCACGCACGGAAATGGCCCCTAAGCGTCAATGCATTGTCTTTTTATCGTGCATTGATTTGGCAAATCTACTGTATTTACTGGTCCTTTAAAGGGACACTGAACCCAATTTTTTTCTTTTGTGATTCAGATAGAGCATGCAATTTTAAGCAACTTTCTAATTTACTCCTATGATCAATTTTTTCTTCGTTCTCTTGCTATCTTTATTTGAAAAAGAAGGCATTTAAGGTTTTTTTTGGTTCAGAACTCTGGACAGCAATTTTTTATTGGTGGATGAATTTATCCACCAATCAGCAAGGACATCCCAGGTTGTTCACCAAAAAAGGGCCAGCATCTAAACTTACATTCTTGCATTTTAAATAAAGATACCAAGAGAATGAAGAAAATTTGATAATAGGAGTAAATTAGAAAGTTGCTTAAAATTTCATGCTCTATCTGAATCACGAAAGAACAAAATTGGGTTCAGCGTCCCTTTAAGATCACAGTGTTCCATATTATATGATAAGCACAAACATCAGGCTTCAATGTGGTTATTTGGTATAGCATGGTTGTTCAATATCTCATCTAGGTAATATGAAATGACTATCCAGTGCTTTTATTTTGTGCTCTTGTGTATATTGCTACATACTAGCCTGTGTTGTGTACACACATCAAAACCTTACTGTCATGCAGTGAACAAGATACATACATGCAGTTTATCGTACCTCATTATGCACTTATATAAATAGACAGAGGTAACTTATATTAAAAGTAAATTGGATTTGAAAAAAAAAAAAAATACTGTATGTTCTGTCTGATTGAAGAAAGTTTAATTATGATGTGTAGGTCTATTTAAGAAAGTGACCTAAGTTGAGTTCAAAGTTTTGGTATGAAAACCTCTCAAAAGATTAGAATAATGTTCATAATATTGTATGCTAAATGCCAGCATTTGTAATGACAATATTCCTTCACAACATGATCACAGGACATAATATAATCTAGTAGATCTTGTATTTGTTTCAGGTACATTGTTCTAATCTAAAGCATTTTATTTAAAGTCTTAATAAATACACATTACTATTGCTTACATTTAGAGAATGTGAATACATTTCAAATGAACTTTTTAATGTCAAAATATTCCTTTTGGAAAGCTTGCAGTGTAGTAATGTGAAAGAACAATATTTAATTGCATTATATATTAATACATTTGTGTAGAATACTTTGCAGATAATTCTTTTACATCACTTATCATATTATTATTCAAAATGACAACATTTATCAACATTAAATGCTAATCTAATCAAAACTGTACTTTTATGTTTAGTGCATAAAGCTAAACCTACAAATGGTAATACTGGCAGTTTTGTTCTTTTTAGAAATTTTGCACAACGTAAGAGCTTTTCATGTTGAAGAAAGGTATAATTAACATTTTTTTTCTGTTCAAAGCATGTTGGTTATTTGTACACACAATTTTTATGCATCTGTTGATTTAATAAATGCCAAATGATTGCCAGATATTCAGTATTAGTTTTTATTAAAAATATGCATGCTATATACCAGCACTGCATTTGCAAAAGTTCTGCATATAAAAGAAATGTTTTAAAAAAAATTAAAACTATTATTTTGTTAGGAAATGTATTGTTTTGTAGTAAATGACATACTGTGTTTCTTGAAAAACTTCTTGGGTCCGTTTATCTTATCTCCTCGGCTTTGCCTGTGGGCAATAAATACGTCTAAACAAAATGTAGCAATATATGCAGCTGCAAGCAGTGTTGCTTGTCATAGGCATGTATTGCACATCATTTAAAAATGCTGGCTTACTGATTACTTATGCTTGGGTATAAATAAAACAACTTCAGGGGTATTCGACCCCTCTTTCTCCATGGTAGAATACTAAAGAAGTCTAAATTAGGCACTTCCACCTTTTCATACAAATTAAAAAACATAATTTTGAGTTAAATTACAGAAAACCAATGTGTGAGGGGGGTTTAAACATTGTTACTAAACATTTTATGGGGATTTCTAGTCTAGTCGAACTTAAGCTTTCATAGGGCATGCAATTTTAAACAACTTTACAATTTACTTTATTTTTCAAATGTGCTTTGTTCTCTTGGTGTTCTATTTTGAAAGCTTAACCTAGGTAGGCTCATAGACTAATTTCTAAGCCCTTGAAGGCCGCCTCTTATCTGAATGCATTTGACAGTTTTTCACAGCTAGAGGGCATAATTTCATGTGTGCCATATAGATAACATTGCACTCACGCACAATTAGTTACTTATGAGGGGGCACTGATTGGCTAAAATGCAAGTGTGTTAAAACCACTGTCAAAACCACTGAAATAAGGGGGCAGTCTACAGAGGCTTAGATACAAGGTAATCGCAGAGGTAAAAATTATATTTATATAACTGTGTTGGTTACGCAAAACTGGGGAATGGGTAATAAAGGGATTATCTATCTTTTTAAACAATAAAAATTATGGAGTAGACTGTCCCTTTAAAGTGAAAGTAAACTATCCATAACCTCTATGCCGCACCGAAAAATACATCTTAAAATATGTTGAGTGTAATTCATCAGTTTTTTAAAAGCTTTATTTTTATCACATTTATTTACCTTACAAGCCGCAACACTATATTGACGTTCCTCCAAAAAAAATTGTCTTGTGCGATGACGAATATCGCTATACCTAATTTTATTGGTTCCCCAGTGGCGTCTGAAAATCTTCAATTTACACCCCACCTTCAATTGTGCATGCGTCTCTCATTGAATTTCAAGCACTTGAAGTAAATTATATAATTTTTTTATATTAAAACTTTATTTTACGAAGAAGTTATTAATCTATAATGGCAGATTTCAGAAAAATTGTTTCTGATTAACCCTTTGAGTGCTAAGCACTTTCCCACCTGGGTGCTAAGCACATTTGAGGGGTTTTAGGGGTCTGTAACTGCTTAGATGCCTGAGATACAGGCTTCTAAGCAGCATGCCCCCTTTCCCTATATTGTCCATTGTCTTTTTTTTAATAAAGTTGCGCAGTGACGTCATCACGTCATTGTGTGTGATGTCACCACGCAAAACGTGAAGCCCCGATGATGCCTGTCATTATACAGGCCTGATTGCCGTGGTAGGAGCAGGTGGGAGCTCCCAGATCTCCCTCAAGTTGGGAGAGTGCTAGCGACGGCTATGAGCCGTCGTTAGCATCTGAATGGGAAACTCTGCGATGGCTTAGAGCCGTCATTAGCACTCAAGGGGTTAATATTATTATTTGATTATCATTATGCTTATGAGTCAGTGATTGCTCAGTCGGCACTTCAGGGAATCATTTAGGGAACAGAAACAGCTAATACGATCTCTGTTATGATACTAAACAATGAATCAAGTGATTCATTGTTTAATATGTATCACAGTGGAGAGCATATTTTTGCGCATGCGCAAGAAATGTTGATTCACAAGAGCGAGCACGGATGACCATGTATAGAGCGGGTGGGACTGCTCTTATGTGTAACATTAAAAAAACAGGAAATCAGCGGTGGGTGGAAGAACCTAAAAGACGGAACAATAAGTTAGCGACTTTATATATTGATAGTATGTGAATCCATAGCATTAATACAGTTTCTGAAAATTTACTTTTACTTTAATGTCCATTTATTATTTTTTCCCTTTATAAAATGGATCATTTGATTATCAAATATAACATCAAATTTCAACATCCAGATGTTGATTCTCATACGGCTAGATTACGAGTTGTGCGTTAGGGTAAAAAAGCAGCGTTAAGAGGTCTTAAACGCTGCTTTTTTACGCCCTCTGGTATTACGAGTCTTGAAGGTTTAGGGTGACCGCACACTTCTTTGGCCTTACCGCAAAACGATTTACGTAAACTTAGTAAAATATTGTCTCTATGGGACTTCCATAGCGCCGGTATTGTGAGTCTGTCCTGGGAGGCCAAAAAGTGAGCGGTACACCCTACCCTGTCAAGATCCCTAACGCATTTAAAAGTCAGTAGTTAAGAGTTTTATTGTACAACGCTGTAACATAAAACTCATAACTAAAGTGCTAAAAAGTACACTAACACCCATAAACTACCTATTAACCCCTAAACTGAGGCCCTCCCGCATCGCAAACACTATAATAAAAATGTTAACCCCTAATCTGCCGCACCGGACACCGCCGCCACCTACATTATACTTATGAACCCCTAATCTGCTGCCCCCAACATTGCCGACACCTGCATTATATTTATTAACCCCTAATCTGCCGCCCCCAATGTCGCCGCCACCTACCTACACTTATTAACCTCTAATCTGCCGCCCCCAATGTTGCCGCCACTATAATAAACATATTAACCCCTAAACGCCACACTCCCACCTTGCAAACATTAGTTAAATATTATTAACCCCTAATCTGCCGTCCCTAACATCGCTGCCACCTACCTACATTTATTAACCCCTAATCTGCCGCACCAACATCGCCGCCACTATATTAAAGTTATTCACCCCTAAACCTAAGTCTAACGCTAACCCTAACACCCACTAAATTAAATATAATTTAAATAAATCGAAATAAATATTCCTATCATTAACTAAATTATTCCTATTTAAAACTAAATACTTACCTGTAAAATAAACCCTAAGCTAGCTACAATATAACTAATAGTTACATTGTATCTAGCTTAGGGTTTATTTTTATTTTACAGGCAAGTTTGTATTTATTTTAACTAGGTAGAATAGTTACTAAATAGTTAATAACTATTTAAAACCTACCTAGCTAAAATAAATACAAAAGTACCTGTAAAATAAAACCTAACCTAAGTTACACTAACACCTAACACTACACTATAATTAAATAAATTAACTAAATTAAATACAATTAATTAAATTAGCTAAAGTACAACCCCCCCCCACTAAATTACAAAAAATAATAAACAAATTACAGAAATTTAAACTAATTACACCTAATCTAATAGCCTTATTAAAATAACCCCCCCTTAGCCTAAACTAAACTACCAATAGCCCTTAAAAAGGCCTTTTGCAGTCCATTGCCCCAAAGAAATCAGCTCTTTTACCTGTAAAAAAAAAACACCCACCCCAACAGTAAAATCCACCACCCACACAACCGACCCCACAAATAAAATACTATCTAAAAAAACCTAATCTACCCATTGCCCTGAAAAGGGTATTTGGATGGGCATTGCCCTTAAAAGGGCAGTTAGCTCTTTTGCCGCCCAAACCCTAATCTAAAAAAATAAAACCCACCCAATACACCCTTAAAAAAACACTAACCCCCTGAAGATTGACTTACCGGGAGACATCTTCATCCAAGCCGGGCGAAGTGGTCCTCCAGACGGGCAGAAGTCTTCATCCAAGCCGGACAGAAGTGGTCCTCCAGACGGCAGAAGTCTTCATCCAGACGGCATCTTCTATCTTCATCCATCCGACGTGGAGCGGCTCCATCTTCAAGACATCCGACGCGGAGCATCCTCTTCTTCCGATGACTAAAACAGAATGAAGGTACATTTAAGTGATGTCATCCAAGATGGCATCCCTTAGATTCCGATTGGCTGATATAATTCTTGGATGAAGTCACTTAAAGGTACCTTCATTCTGTTTTTAGTCGTTAATGTATTTAATTATAGTGTAGTGTTAGGTGTTAGTGTAACTAAGGTTTGGTTTTATTTTACAGGTACTTTTGTATTTATTTTAGCTAGGTAGTTATTTAATAGTTAATAACGATTTAATAACTATTCTACCTAGTTAAAATAAATACAAACTTGCCTGTAAAATAAAAATAAACCCTAAGCTAGATATATATAGTTATATTGTAGCGAGCTTAGGGTTCATTTTATAGGTAAGTATTTAGTTTTAAATAGGAATAAAAATGCACCGTACTGTGACCGGTGCTAACAAGCCGGCTAGCACTCACAGTGGTTAGTACACTGATGTCTGTAGTAAACTGCGTCTGTATGCAGGTCGAGTGATTCTGTCTGACTCCTGTGTCGGATCGCTCACTTTCTTAGCCAACGTGATATTGCTGTGTTAGATTCACACTGCAGGTTAAGTGTGACACCTTGACCCTTGCAGATTGCCGGTAAAAGCAAAAAGGACAACCTCCGTGTAAGTTAAAAGATATTTATTCCATATAAAGTACCGCTACGCGTTTCTCGACTGTAACCGGTCGTTTCCTCAGGCATGAAATAATGGATACAATTGTTACAAAGTAAAAACCTTATATACAGGTGTGTATTAAAAAACGGAAGTTGTCAAAGCACCTAGAGTAACCAATAATAGCTTAGTTGATACGATGAGTGTAATTGTCCCTGATTAGAAATTCAAATGTGAGTTAACCCATAACAGACTGGTATAAAAGGTTTAATTCAACTGTTTTGTCTGAGCTCAAAAATAAAATGAAAAAAGGGGGAAGAAAAGAACCTGGAGTTTTGTTATCCATATTAGTCATATCTTGCATGTAGTAAAGGTATAGCTGTTTTTTCTAGCATCAACAAAAGAAAACATGATATTTTATAATCTATATAGTTCGTGTGTATGTTAGAATAAAAACACTTACACACTAAAAAATTAAAAAACCAAGTTGTGGTGTTTTCCATTTTAGAAAAGGTAAACAAATTTTGTTGTTTTCGGTTTGAGTCTGTAAAGATTTGTTAAAGAGAACCTAAAGAGATATTTTATTGATATTAAATTGATAATAAAGGTATAGAGTATTACCTTTTCTAAAATGGAAAACACCACAACTTGGTTTTTTAATTTTTTAGTGTGTAAGTGTTTTTATTCTAACATACACACGAACTATATAGATTATAAAATATCATGTTTTCTTTTGTTGATGCTAGAAAAAACAGCTATACCTTTACTACATGCAAGATATGACTAATATGGATAACAAAACTCCAGGTTCTTTTCTTCCCCCTTTTTTCATTTTATTTTTGAGCTCAGACAAAACAGTTGAATTAAACCTTTTATACCAGTCTGTTATGGGTTAACTCACATTTGAATTTCTAATCAGGGACAATTACACTCATCGTATCAACTAAGCTATTATTGGTTACTCTAGGTGCTTTGACAACTTCCGTTTTTTAATACACACCTGTATATAAGGTTTTTACTTTGTAACAATTGTATCCATTATTTCATGCCTGAGGAAACGACCGGTTACGGTCGAGAAATGCGTAGCGGTACTTTATATGGAATAAATATCTTTTAACTTACACGGAGGTTGTCCTTTTTGCTTTTACCGGCAATCTGCAAGGGTCAAGGTGTCACACTTAACCTGCAGTGTGAATCTAACACAGCAATATCACGTTGGCTAAGAAAGTGAGCGATCCGACACAGGAGTCAGACAGAATCACTCGACCTGCATACAGACGCAGTTTACTACAGACATCAGTGTACTAACCACTGTGAGTGTTAGCCGGCTTGTTAGCACCGGTCACAGTACGGTGCATTTCCATTTGGTAAGCATTTTTGATTCATTTTACCTTGAAGTTGTCTCAAACATATTACGCTATGTGGCGCCCTCTTTCTCAACTTTAATTCTACAGAATCCCCACACCGAGGATTAGAGGAGCTGCCTTCAATGAAACAATAATCACCACGGAACTGCATTTACTCCACCCGTCTTGCCTCATAGGAGCCATTTGGCAATATCGATCCAATCATCAAACTGACGTTTGTGAAGTGACTGATTCATACTTTTCTTCAGCGCACCCCTATTGTTTGGATCCCTCGCTGGATTCCAAATCTGTTTTTAAATAGGAATAATTTAGTTAATGATAGGAATAATTTATTTAGATTTATTTAAATTATATTTAAGTTAGTGGGTGTTAGGTTTAGGGTTAGACTTAGATTTAGGGGTTAATAACTTTAATATAGTGGCGGCGACGTTGTGGGCGGCAGATTAGGGGTTAATAAATGTAGGTAGGTGGCAGCGATGTTAGGGGCGGCAGATTAGGGGTTAATAATATTTAACTAATGTTTGCGAGGCGGGAGTGCGGCGGTTTAGGGGTTAATATGTTTATTAGAGTCGCGGCGACGTTGGGGGCGGCAGATTAGGGGTTAATGAGTGTAGGTAGGTGGCGGCGACATTGGGGGCAGCAGATTAGGGGTTAATAAATATAATGTAGGTGGCGGCAATGTTGGGGGCAACAGATTAGGGGTTCATAAAAATAATGTAGGTGGCGGCGGTGTCCGGAGTGGCAGATTAGGGGTTAATAAGTATAATAGAGGTGTCGGCGATGTCAGGGGCGGCATATTAGGGGTTAATAAGTGTAAAATTAGGGGTGTTTAGACTCTGGGTTCATGTTAGGGTGTTAGATGAAAACATACATTTTATTTCCCCATAGGAATCAATGGGGCTGTGTTAAGGAGGTTTACGCTGCTTTTTTGCAGGTGTTAGACTTTTCAGCTGGCTACCCCCATTGATTCCTATGGGGAAATCGTGCACAAGCACGTTACACCAGTTCACCACTGACTTAAGCAGCGCAGGTATTGAAGTGCGGTAATGAGCAACATTTTGCTCAACGCTCACTTCTTGTCTTTTAACGATGGGTTTATAAAAACCTGCAATACCATCGCTGCAGGTAAGTGAGCGGTGAGGGATAACTGCTCGTTAGCACCGCATAGCCTATAATGCAAAACTCGTAATCTAGGTGATAGGTTTTATTGAAAGCCTATTAGAAACAATATTCAATTGTCATATTAGAATGTTATACTTGAGTATAGCATATTTAATTGATACATTTTAATATTTGAATGTTAACTTTTGTTCTATAGAACCATTTGCAGCACAGAACAAATGTCAAGAGAAACATTTCTTCTGCCATTTGAATACCAACCTTCTAGCAATTCATTTCTGGATTATGATGTAAACTAAACCAATGAGGATTGTGGGTTGGCACGCTGTCAAACTTGAGCCCACCCGCTCTTTTGATTGGTTAATGGAAGGTTGCCAATAGGAGCATCACAGGACTAAAATTAGCAATGATTTACTGATTGGGAGGGTATTTGTAGTGTGGGAATTGGCTAATTAGAGATAAAAGCTGAGTGGGGTTGCAACTGGTATAGATCATGGTTAAGGTTTATTGCTCTCTGGGTTTATTAGTCATTAGGGGTAATTGTGATAGTTTCTGCAAACCTACACAGTACAAAATAAACTGGATAAAGTGAAACAGAAACATATCGTTCACTTTGATAACAATGGTGACTAATGTTTTTGAATGCAGTTTTTTCACTTTACCAATAACCTTTATTTATGACATATGCAATAAATAGTGCCACATAAATTTGTAATTATGGTTTTTAAAACATCCAAATGTTTAATTGTAATGAATATTGTGATGATTGTAAATTAACTGTATGTAAGTTTCATAGATGTAGAGTGTATTTATAACGATATTTAACATTTTCATTAAGCCAGAGCACAATTGTGTTTAATAGTGGGAATTGAATATTAAAACAAAAATATTAAAAGTGTTAAGTATCTGATGGTTTTTCGTTGTATAAAGTAAAAAAAAAAAAAAAAAAAGAAGATGAAAACCACAAGCCATTTTTCCTCGCAATTCTATGATTAGTAATATTTGTTTGATGATCATGTTAAATCAGTCTGTATTTTACTCTATTATTTGTATAACTGTATATTGTAAAGTTAATTTTAAAAGAAGGCTGGGTCTATAAAGCTCTAGTATAATATTACAATTTATGCCCCTTTTAATATTGAAAATGTGCTACTGATATATTAAAAAAACAGGCTGTTCATCTAGTACATTTTAAATTAAATTGTATTTATTATTTTTGCCTTTAAATCAAATTATATCTAGTATAGAAACCAGATAAAAAACAACTGTGTGTTGTATATATATAAATATATATATATATACTGTATATATATTTATATATATACATATGCAGCATATACGAAGATTAGTTGTTTATTACAATGTCCTGGCTTCTCTTTCCCTTTGGTAAGCAATAAAGCTTTATGTCTATCTGCTTTGCTTGTACCATTTGCAATCATTCCGTAAACCTTTCACTTCATCCTAGACCAATTCTATGTCTAATTCGGTGTATTGTAACTACTTTTATAGAAAAGCTAGATGGCTTAAAAATGTGTACAATGAACATTTGTGCAGCTTACAAAAACACTCTTGTCCACAGATTCTTTATATGCAATTTGCAAAACACAGAACTTTAAAATATAATTGCTTCATGTCATCCTTTAAAGCTACATTATGACTGTGACAAATATACTGGGCAGTTTTATTCTCAAAGGAATCCAGAGAGCTGGTTAATTTAAACCACTAGCAATCTGAGTTCCTTATACTTTGCTTTCCACCAAGAAACATCGGATTGGATTCATATGGAGTTTATTGATCTCTTCCTTTGAGGTTTCATATTTATGTCTATAGCTTATACTTCATGTGCAGTAGCTATGTCGCTAAGTTTACCATCCAAAATAACAGAAAGTCTAGAAGGCTTATACAAATTGGACCAGAATTATCACCGCTTGAAAAGCATCTACATAAAAATGTGTGAAAGAGTGTTAGTTCAGGAATCTCTTTATTGACTAGGAATGTTTTTATTAGAGAAAGAATACGACTTCCTATTTGCAAATGAAAAAAGGCTTAAAAGATTTCATCCCAGCTGGGTAAATAAATACATATGGTACAGATATATATTTTTTTCCAGACAAGAATGAGCACTAATCTTCTCTATGCTGTTGAGAGCAACTATTTGTTGAATATGTTCGTTGAGGACTATATAATTTTTTTTTTTGCTATTTTGGTATAATTGAAAAGGGCAAGATAATAAATTTCTGTTTGATATATGGACATATCCACTGATGAATTGCAAGACCTGTAGTGATTAAAAGAACAGGAGACTGTTACTGTGTATCTAGTCAAATGATCTCAATATCTTTAATCATCAGCCAAAAACATGATAAGTACCAGATACGGCTAAATCATGTTTGTCTTTGAGATTAAAAACATGGTACCTATCCTTACTGAAGTAAAGAAGTTACAGAATTTACTGGCATCTGGAAAAAACACATTTGTATACAAAAAAGTACGCTGATTTAGATTCCCATCTTACAGTTATTGACAACAATTAATTTTTTCTGCTAGGCTAAAATCACTGTATTCCAATCCTACTGTTATTCCACTAAAGGGATCTGTCATCAGCTTAGAGAGATATCTTTGATAAGTATCTGAACAGCTGGACTTCCTATGTCTCACAAGATAAGGTGCATTACAAGATCTGAAATTACTTTCTTATAATGTTTTTTTGAAGAGTACATTAAAGCAGTTGTCACTTAACCAATAGGAATGTGACACACAATTAGAAATCAATACATTGTTTAACAATGTAAGCTCTCTAGGGAGCAAAGCCCTGTAACATTCCTCTGCCTTTCCCTGTACCCCCGTATCGCTGTAAAATCTGTCGCCACATTACAAATAAAGATAGTAATAAGAGGACAAATTTCACTGCCTCATTAGTAGCTCAGTTTGGGGACTACAGTGTTGATATATTTGTCTGTACAGTATGCAGATGACAAACTAATGTATTTAACACAAGCATTATCAAATTATGAATTTAAAGGGTACAGTATAATTGTTTCCCCTTTAATGTGTTCCAAGTAATTCATTTTACCTGCTGACCTGCTATATTATATTAAATGATTTACAAATTGATCCTTTGGCTTTATTTTGTCATTTGAAATAGCTGATTTAGGCCTCGCTTCCATTGAGTCGTAATTCAGTTTGCGTGCACTCGCAAACCGATAAATATGCTGTCGGAAGCAATATCGTTTATCGACTGTTTCCAATGGCGCGTTATACCTCGATATCGGCAGCCGGACTTCGGCTGCCGAAAAGATCTTCGCGTCCCATAGAAAGTAATAGAAGCCGTTAATCGATAAATTATACCAGGTTTCCAATGAAAGCGCTAACCGTTAATACATTGTCGGAGGCTGTCGATACATTGAGATATATTACCCCCAGCTCAACTAGGTGTAAAAGAGGAAAATTGTGCTTTTTGAGACCTATTTTCTATTGAAATTATAAAACTTGCAAATAATGCAAGTGTTTTAATGTAGAAATAAATTGTTATAAGTAATATTTATTGTTGTCTCATGTATAGAAATAGTTGAACTTATATTCTAATAGAAATATCAGTATATATTTAAATATAATAATATATGCAAGAACATATCTACAGAATGCAAACTAGACCTATGCCTAGGGCAGCAAGAAATATTACTTATATTTATGAAGTGTTAAATATAATTATATTAGAAAATAGTATTTGATTATTAAAAATATGGATAAGTGTTTTTTTATTTTTCTTGAGAGGCGATCACAGGTAAGAAGCACGGACGTTAAACGTAAATTCTATAGCGTAAGGTCGGGTTACCTTAGCAACTAATTGATTTTCAAGAAATCCGACGTCAGATGGAAGCGTTAACACAACGTTAACTTACAGCTACACGAAAAGAGCGACTGCGCGCAACACGCTAATCTTTTCAATGGAAACCTGGTACTAAAATGCAGCCGTAAATTACTTTTAGCTGTCGGCCGCTTCGGTAGCTTACGGCTCCATTTTTAACGACTCAATGGAAGCGAGGCCATAGTCTGATAAAAAACATACACCACCTTTAATGAAAATATGAATACTTTTGAATTCTCTAAAGGAGACTATGCTTATAAAATTCAGCAGCAGCCCAGTGGGATTGAGAGAGACAGATACTAAAATATTACATTTAAATTATAGACAGATACTAAAATGTTACATTTCAATTATAAGGCTCCCAATTATTAAATGCCAGACAGTCAAAGTTCACTGCAGGGAACCTGTCCTTACAGCATCACAGCAATAGGGCAGCATCTGCTGGCTGTGGTTATCATTGAATAAGCAAATACCTCCTGCTTTCAGGCAACCAATCACGGAAGAGCAGAGCTTGTCATTCATCCTAGTCAGGTCCTTGAGGTGCCAGAGAGGTTAAGAAGCTGTAGTCTTTAGACTGCTGCTTCCTAACTAGAATGGCAGGCTCACTTGCACAAGCCTGCATCACTAGTACTCCAAAACTGCAATCACAGCTTGATAAATAGAGCCCCAAGTATCAGCCTTTGTGTATAGACAAAGAGAAAAGATAAGGCGACATATGTGTATAGATACAAAGATAAGATAAGGATACCTGCTCTTTTTGCAAGTTCAGCCCACATAAATGGGTTGTGTTTTCAATGAGGAAAATATATTTCATATACAAAAATAAAAATAAAGCATTGATTTCCAGAAATTGGCTTTTTATTGAGTTTTAGATGTGAGAAAGATCTGTTTCAGCAGAACAAAAAGCATTACCGCTGAGTTACAGGCAGTGTCTTAAAGGGACAGTATACACCAATTTTCATATAACTGCATGTAATAGACACTACGATTATAAAGAATAATATGCAAAGATACTGATATAAAAATCCAGTATAAAACCGCTTACAAACTTACTTAGAAGCTTCCAGTTTAGCTCTGTTTACAAGGTTACTGGAACACCCACTGCAAGTGGGAAATAGCAGACACCCCCCTTAATTTGCATATGAAAAGACACTTTACACAAATAAGCAAAACTATCAATTTAAAAAAACAAAATGGTATGGGCTGTATAAATGGATCATCTACAAAACATTTATGCAAAGAAAAATCTAGTGTATAATGTCCCTTTAAGTGTATACATGCTCGACAAGAACCTGTCGAGGATGACTGGATACATCCCAATTCAGACTGTCAATTGAAATGTTGTGAATTATCTTTGATCTTGTAAGTTTTTGTCTTCATATGCAATAATAAATCTGTTTACATTTTTATTCGAGTCTGAGCTGTGCTCTTTTTCGTTTTGTGTTGTACAGATAAAAAAAATTAGGCCTAACTACAAATTTTAAAGGGACAGTCTACGCCAGAATTTTTATTGTTTAAAAAGATAGATAATCCCTTTATTACACATTCCCCAGTTATATTAATACACTTTTTACCTCTGTAATTAACTTGTATCTAATCCTCTGCAGACTGTCCCCTTATGTTAGCTTTTTTGACAGATTTGCATTTTAGCCAATCAGTGCTGACCCCTAGGTAACTCCACTGGCGTGAGCACAATGTCATCTATATGGCACACATGAACTAACACCCTCTAGTGGTGAAAAAAAGGTCAAAATGCATTTAGTCAAGAGGCGACCTTCAAGGGCTAATACATTAGCATACGAGCCTCCTATAGCTTTCAACAAAGAATACCAAGAGAACAAAGCAAAACTGATGATAAAAGTACTTTGGAAAGTTGTTTAAAATTACATGCCCTGGTTATGCTCTGGATGCCCTGGGGTTCCGGTGGAGGAGGAGCTTGACAGGTGTTGCTGAGCTCGCAGCTCCAGTCCCACAAACATTGGCGGTGAAACTCTCGCGCCCTGTCCCAAGTTTTGGGGCTGTTTTTCTGGACAGTTAAGAATATCTGCTCTGGAACCCCTTACCAGTGGCACGTCATTCCACTGGCATAAGTCAACTTCCAGCTACCTGAATACGCCTTTCCTTTTACATCAACGGGCATATGTGGTCTGAAACAGCTATATGCAATACTAGCTGAGCCCTAACCCTAGGATATCTCAGTTATCTTTATACGGAGACCTGCTAATCAGCCCAAGTCTAAGCTGCTTGGCTCCCCCCCGCGCCTGTAGCCCCCGCCAGGATAAACTCTTAAATCTGCTGACTGCGCTGTCTGCTTTGCAAGGCCCTCAACCTACCTGCTGTTCGGGGACCCTGCTCCGGCGTCTTGTTCCCCGGCGTCTGTCCCGCCCCCTCCCCCACCGGTGCTGCGTGGGAGGGAGACGGGCTCCGGTCTTGGATCGAGGGCCGGGTGCTGGGGCTGCTGTCCGTGTAGCTGTTGGTGCCTGACGTGGTTCCTTCTTCCCCCCTCCCACCGATGTTGCGTGAGGGGCGCTGATCGTGATCCCTGATTGGACTCTGGAGCAGGAGGTACTGGAGGCGGTCTAATCGGCAGAGATCCAGATGCCGATGAGGAATTGGCGGGCGGGAGAGGGGGTGAGTTTTTCCTTGCTGAACACTGTGCCTAGGGTTATACAGTAACTTGTGGAACTCGAGGATGATCCTTGGAAGCTACACGGGGCTGAGTATGGCTGGGTTGGAAATTCACTGAGTGGGATAACTCAAGACAGCAAGGGGACACGGTACTGTTAATACCTCAAGAGGTTAAAAGCCTTTACCATATTTTTTCAAGAGCAAGATGTATGAACTATACAACGGCTAAAATGATTTAAAGAGGAAGAAGGAATAATAACAGGACTTCTTATCCTTAACTGTGTTCAGAATTTAGCAATCTGACTATTTCATCCAAACTTGTCTTCCTCTGATACTACTGTTATAGAAATAATATTCCCAGACGACTACATTGTATTTTTTCTGTGATAACTTTGGCTGGGTCAGTCAGGTTACAATTTTTATGTATGCCTATGCAAAAGACATTTTTTTTTGCTTTGCTGGGTGTTTTCTGATAGCCTTAATGCAGTAGCTATGCTGTTACTAATGCTGCCTTCTTAAGGTTTAGGCATAAGGCTACCAACCGAAAGATTCAGACTTAGTATAAGCAGCGGTCAGGTGAGATTTATTCTCTAGGTAAGTCCTTTCAAAGTTGAAACGACTTGGGCTCTCTGGCTGACGTGGGGATTCCCGCACACAAAGTTATAATTATCACCTTATTAAAGCGAGCCTGCACTTCCCCTATCCTCACCCCCTCACTCCATTCACTTTTACCTCACTAATAACCTGCCAATTAATTCACTAAATCCTCCCCTCCCCGAGGTTTTTTTTTTTTTTTTTTCCCCTTTCACATCACGGCATAAGTGGATCACCACCCCGATTAACACACGGCACATGGACAAATTCCTTCACGGTCACCCCCGGACTCCCTCGCCAGCCATGGCAGCAAGGTCAAGAGAGAAGAGAAATAAAAATACTACAGAGACGACCACTGAGGCACAGCAAACCTCCATTAATACTTTAGTCCCGAATGAAGCCTTCAATATGCAGGCGTTAGTAACAAGCATTGCAGAAGCTTTAAATCCTAAATTTGATGCCCTCAGGGCAGAAATCAAACAAGAGATCACACTGCTGTCTCAAGAACTGAGGCATTTCACCAGTAGAATTAGTGAAGTGGAACAGAGGGTATCTGATCTCGAGGATCTTACCGTGACCCATAGTACAAGTATAGAATCTACTGCAGCTATCATATCTAAAATGCAAACAAAAATCGAAGATTTAGAAAACAGGGCCAGAAGAAACAATATTCGTATTATTGGACTACCAGAAGGAAAACATCCCGAGAATTTAGACATATTTATCACAGATACCCTAGTACAGCTACTCAAGATACCTCCCAGTAATTCTCAAATTGTGGTAGAAAGGGCTCATAGAATAGGGAAGTCTCAGGCTGATAATAGAGGTAATAATGGACCCAGGCCTGTAATAGCCAAACTGCTCAATTTTAATGATAAAGTAACTCTTCTCCAATATTTTCGCAAGAATCAGCCTATCATGTTTAAAGAGAGCAAGATTCTCTTATTCCAAGATTATTTAGCAGAGATATCATCCAGGAGAAGAAACCTGGCTCCAATCTGCTCCAAATTTATTCAGCAGGGTTATCAGGCCTGGATCAATTACCCCTCCAAACTTAAGGTTTTTGTTAAAGGAGAAATGTATTTCTTCGAAAACGCACAAGATGCAGAAAAATTACTAAGTCAACTAAACTCTAGTGAGTAAACTAAGTAATCACATGGGATCTTATATCCCTGATGTGGATCTTTTTTATCGTTTTTGGGTTGTTTTTTTTTTTTTTTTCTTCTGTTATTGTTGATGTTGTGTTGTTATTGTTGTTGTTCTTGGTGTTGTTTTCGGTGCCCCCCCCTCCTCATTAACATCAACTATATTTACCTACTATTCAAAATAAATGGCAAATTTTAAAATAGTATCGTGGAATGTAGGAGGTATCACTACTCCTATAAAGAGGAAATCAATTATTACTCATTTAAGAAAAATGAAGACAGATATAGCTTTCCTTCAGGAAACACATCTTAACTCAGAAGAGGTATTAAAATTAAAAACATCGTGGGTTAAGGAGGTAATTGCCTCATCAGGACAGGGGAGGAAGAGAGGGGTAGCCATCTTAGTAGGGAAAAGGATCAATGCAGAAATACTGCACGTAGGGCTGGACTCAGAGGGGAGATCAGCGATTTTAGAAATAAAAATTAATAACCGTATGTTCACTATGTGTAATGTCTATGCACCTAATACCCTTGACCCAGATTTCTGGAACCAATTGCAGACTGGGATACTCTCGATATTGGAAGGTAACCTTATTCTCGCAGGAGACTTCAATATGGCTCCACAGTGCCCACTTGATAGGCTGAGGCAAAATGAAAAACAAAAAAAGCATAAAAAAGATAATCTAGAAAATAAACTACTTTCCAGGATTATGCAAAATCTGGGCATTAATGATATATGGAGGATGCAAAATCCCGATGTTAGAGAATACACATGCCTATCCAAAGCTCACAAAACACTATCAAGAATAGATTTGTTCCTGATAGACGAAAGATTATGTACATTTGAGATTAAAGCAGACATACTTCCTATATGTTTATCCGATCATGGGCCGATTACTTTAGATCTTTATGACAAACAGCCCAAGTTTAGATTGAATTGTTTTTTTTTCCCCACGTATTTAGCATCAGATATGAAATTTAAGAATTGGCTGAGAGCCAAGTTTAATGACTATGATCGTTTTAATGCAGAGTATAGAGATCGTCCGGTCATATTTTGGGAGGCGGCAAAAACGGTAATAAGAGGTGAAATTATAGCCTATATGGCTACATTAAATAAAAAAATGAAACAAAGAGAAAAGGAATTAACCAATGCAATAATAAATGCATATAATAGATTCCTTCTTGATCAAAACTCAGCTAATTGGGCTAAGTATAATAGAGCAAAAAGCAATAAAGATTATTTTTTGCTATATAAAGAAACCCAAAATGAATTAAAATTGCATTCTAATTTATATAAGTATGGCAACAAATCCGGGAAACTGTTAGCCAAATTGGTCAAAAGCGAAAAAAAAACCCTCGCTAATTGAAAAATTAGTTGTAGGGAAGAAGGAAGTTTTTAAACAAGAGGAAATAGCGAAAGAACTGGAAAAATACTATCAAGAAATATATTCCCCCAGATTATCGGACTCAGCCCAAGCGGTGGACTTCTGGAGCAAAATCTCAGTTTCCAAAATATCTATCGATATAGCTGAATCTCTTAACGCTCAAATTACTGAGGAAGAAATTAAGAAAACTATTGCTGATCTCGCCCTGAATAAAACTTCTGGGCCGGATGGGCTACCCAATGAATTATATAAAATTCTATCTTCAGAAATATCGGCACATCTCTGTAACTTATACAACTCCATTTATATAAATGGAGGAGAGGTGACAAAATCCTTCTCATCCTCCTATACAACATTAATACTTAAAAGTGGGAAAGATCCAACTTTGAGGGAGTCATACAGACCAATTGCACTATTGAATTCCGATTACAAGATTTTCACATCTATACTTGCCCAAAGGTTACAGAAAATATTAGGTGACATCATTCATAGAGATCAAGCCGGGTTCTTAAATGCACGAAATTCTGCAGCCAAAATCAGAGAAGTCTTGGTAACATCAGAATATTTTTTTTATGAGGGAGAGCAGGGGAGGAGGGGGGAGAGGCCCCTACCAGACTTAGCGGTCATCTCAGTGGACGCCGAGAAGGCTTTCGACTCTGTTCAATATGAGCATCTTTTTGTCTCTTTAGAAAAGTTCGGGCTCATAGGAAATTTTCTGGATTTTATAAAAAATTTATATAATCAGCCTCATACAAAGTTAATTGTAAATAACTTACTTTCCTCCCAAATTGTATTAGGTAGAGGAACTCGTCAGGGCTGTCCCCTTTCTCCCCTACTCTTTAACCTCTGCATTGAATCCTTGGCAATCGCAATTTGGCAACAACTTGAAGGCATTAAAATAGGGAATTATGAGATAAAGTTAGCCTTATATGCAGACGATATTCCTATATATTTATCAAATAGCAAAACCAATCTTCCTAAATTATTACAAATTATTGGTCAATTTGGCTCCTTTTCGGGATACAAAGTGAACACCACAAAGTCAGAATTATTCTGGATGAGGAAAAATACTTCCTCTCCCAGTAATATCCCCTTTCGACTAGTTAAAGATTCGTTTAGATATTTGGGTATCACCATTCCAAGTGATCCCAAAGACTTATATAAACTTAACATTCTACCAGTTATTTCAATATTTAGAGAAAAGCTTAGAAACTGGGAAAGTCTGCCACTTTCTATCTCTGGACGGATAGCATTATTTAAGATGGTTCTTCTCCCTAAATTACTCTACGTTTTACAAAATACAGCAATAATGCTTCTAGAAAGAGACATACGACTAATAAACAGCCTGCTCAGGAAGTTTATATGGCAAAAAACTAGACCTAGGATCTCACTAAATAAATTAACATCTTCAAAAATTTATGGAGGCTTTGCACTGCCAGATCTGAGGCTGTACAATATGGCCTTTCTGGCGCGAATTGCAGCCGACTGGATCTTCTCTAAGGATTATGTATTGAATAATAAACTTGAAGAGAAAATCTGCTACCCCTATATACCTACAGCTCTATTACATTGCGAACCCAAAGAGTGGCCAACTAGTATTAGAGCACTTAAAATGTTCTTTAATCCTCTGAAGGCCTGGAGGAGAATAGGAAAGATCCTGGATATAAACAGTCAGGTATCACAATATTTACCCCTAATAGGTAACCCTAAGTTTCAGGCAGGTTTGGACTCATCAGTGATCAAAAACTGGCACACTTTAGGATTGGATAGACTTATATATTTTGTAGATCTAGAGAGAAAATGTATTAAAACATTTGAGGAACTTAAAAATAACTTCAATCTCTCAAATAAGGAGTTTTTTGCGTATCTACAAACAAGACATTACATCACAGACTTGATGCGGACAGCAAAGTGGCGATGGGATCTAGGCAGTCTTGAGGGGTGGCTTATTCTGGTAAAGAACGGGTTAATGTCAATCACTCCGTGTTACCATCTACTAGGGGATGATAAAGGGAAACACCTCCTCGAAAAATTAACTCAGGACTGGAACCTAGTTCTGGTACAAGACCATATTGATAGCCAATTTATAAAAACCTCCATCAGTAAAGTGTCCCAGTCTACAATTTCAGCTACATGGAGGGAGGCTCATTTAAAACTTATTCATAGATATTATTACACCCCTGAAAAAGTAGCTAAGCTCAAGAATCCAAATTTCGATAAATGTCCTAAAGGCTCTTTGATGGCTGCAGATCTGAGACATATGATCTGGGATTGTCCATTGATTAGACAGTGCTGGTTTAAAATTGAATTCTGGGCAAAGATGTCACTCAAAATTCCTCTTCTGGATCTCTCACTAACTCAGGTCTTATTCTGTATAAATAACCAAGGAGAACACCTGCCTAATGGAAAATTAACTATCTCAATTATCTTAGCAGTTAGATATTTAATTTTTAAGAAGTGGAAGTCAAGAAATCTACCAACAGTTTCAGAAATCAAGAACTTTCTTAAGAAACAATGTATTCTAGAGCAACGAGATACTAATATTGATGAGGAATCAGATGTTAAGTCCTTCTTTAAAAAGTGGGCATTATTTATTAAATCACTTACAAGGCCAGAAATTGATCAAATAATATTTCCGTTCCAAAATTCAGAGATGGTACTTCTCGGAATATGGTAAAGTGAGATGTAATGTATCTTACTTAGCTGTGGGGGGGGCCTCCTCCCTCCCCCCCCCTTTTTTTTTTTTTCTTCTGTTGTTGCTGTCGTTGTTGTTTTCATTGTTGTTGTTATTGTGGGGTTTTTTGTTTTTTTTTCTGCTGTTTTGTTGTTGTTGCTGTTCTTGATTGTATAGATATTTGTGGTAAGGGGAAGGTGAAGAAGGAATGAATGTTTTCTGGTTCACTCCTTGGTTGTGTCTTCCTGTCTTTGACCTTGTACTGGAAAGTTGGAAAGGGGGAAGGGGGGGAAAAAGGGAAAAAAAAAAAAAAGGAGAAAAAGTATATTCAACAGAAAAATGATAAGATTAAGGAGTGATAGAGTCAAATATAGGCAGAAAGAGTCCATATAATTTTTTTTTTTATTTTTTTTCTCTTTGTTTGTTTATAGGAATAACAAATTGTGGACCGCCTATTGATGTTAAGCTTTTAGTTGATGTTTACTCTTTATTTTGAAATTATATGAAAAATGTATAAACTGTTGAAATACAATAAAAACGATTTAAAAAAAAAAAATTACATGCCCTATCTGAATCATGAAAGTTTATTTTTGACTAGACTGTCCCTTTAATATCTGTTTTTGGTAAGAAGTTTTCTATAAATTGCTGTTAAAGATGTTAAAAAGAAGAGATATAATAGTTAAAATTGTATTGAGTCAATTTAAAATTTGAATAGAAGCAAAATGTGTTAATAAAACATTTCTAGTAAAAGCTTTTGCTGTTGTATGTTCTGTCAGAATCATAAAAGAAAATGTTGGGGTTTACTATCCCTTTAATCATCCTGAGCCCATGTGCTCTGATCCAGACACTTTTATTTCTGTATACAATAAATCATTTGGATTTTGTATTTCCTTGCTTTTCACTGACATCTTTTAACACCTGGTGACCCTGTAGGTGTACTGGAATTTATGAATTTTTCATCTTTAGAGGGTATACTAAAATTCCTAGATGTGGTATAAGTTAATAATGTATTTTTTGAAAAATACATTATTGCTGACTCTTAGAATTTAGTAGTACTATAATTAAGGTGATAGAAAGGTAAAAACTAAAATGTATATGAATGTATTTGAATTCTTATTGTAAGCATCTACCATTAGCAAACTTTTCCAGCAAAATATATTACTGGTTCAGTAGCATACACACATATTCTATGTGAGTCTAAAGAATCAGGATTCTAATATCATGCTTACTCAGAGAATTGGTGGTGTGTATTGCATCAGTGCATTTGTGTCATACAAACCACCGCTGGCATTCTGAGTTGGTGTGGTGTTGGAATGCTGGTGCATTTAATGGGAGAAGATTGAAAAAAAAATGGTTCTATTTAAAAAATGCATCAATGCACATTTCACTGTTGAAATTTCTATACCATTAAAAACAGTACTTTCTAAATATGATAGGTGGTGCAAATAATTCAATACCAGCAGAGTGCTCAAAAGTTTAAAGCACGACAATGACTGGATTGTAGTAACCATTTTATTTTTAATATTTGTGAATTCCTACATTTTTTGACTACCTGTTTAAATGTTGTTTATTCTTCTGGACTAGTTTAACCAGTTGAAAAAAACATTTGTTACTGTTATTCATTACATAATGTCATTTATATGTGGCATTTACAGCTTTATTTAATGCTGTATGTTTAAAGGCATAGCTTAGTTTACTTGGAAACTATTATACTGATTTTACTACTACATATGTGCACCCAAGAAGCAATTAAAAGCAACCATGACATAATGTAGTATGAAGGTTTTACAACTTTATTATCTTTCTGTCTTTTTCAGGAAATCGACACAGATTGAGCACATTCAACAACTTAAATTAGTCTTCTAAACTGCAAACAAACACAGCTGATGTTCTTGTAAAAAATACACATATAAGGTGACAGCAACAAAAAGGGAATTTGTGAGAATGCATGTAAAGCAAATAATTCTTCAGTTTTGTTTGAAAACCATCATCTGAATTGCTGTTCTTTGTGCAGATGTAGCACAGAACAAGGAAATGGTAATAACAAACAGGTATAGATCTATAAGGAACTTGCATGTTTTCTTTAGTTTACAATGAGGTGACATTCACTTTTTCTAGTGGTGACTTCCTTAAATATTTTTAAATCAAAATGTTGTATTGAAATAAAACAACAAAGTTTGATTCAAGACCAGTCACTCTTCAGTTAATAAATAGTTGCATTTTCCTATTCTATGTACAGTTTTAAAGTAAATGATACGATAATGCATTTACTGAGTTACCAATGCTTTAACAAACAAGAATGTTTTTGCAAATGTATTTTAGAAAATTACAGCATAAAAAAACCCCAATTGTGGCATCCTTATTTGCTATATGATGTTCACTGCATGGATACCCATTATTTTTTGGCATGATGTAATTCCACATTGGGAAAATCAATGGAGATGAATGTACACAATCATTCAGCTAGCTGCTGATTGGTGGCTTCACATATATGACTCATGTCAATGTTTTACCCTAAGTGTTCAGCAAACAGCCATAACTGTATTAATGCTCCTTCAACAAAAGATACCAAGAGAGTAAAGCAAATGTTATCATATAAGTAAATTGGAAAGTTATATAAAATGGGATGCTCTATCTGGATCATGAAAGAGTACATTTGGGTTTCTTGTCCCCTTAACTAGTCAATATAAATAAGATACTCATTTTCATTGGAAAATAAGTATAAATTCTCATTGGATCTATCAGCCAATAAACATTTGTAGGGTGTGTCTATTAGCCAATGAGTATTGGTAAGAATTACACAACAGATACTGCTGCATAACTTTACATTTGCTTTAGGCAAAATCGTTTTTTATTTTTTAGATATATGATAGGATATATTTTGCATGTAATGTTACAAAATAATATTGAAATCATGACCTGTTTCCAGTGAACTACAGCAAATAATATTTTTATTTCTTGTTTATACAATCTGTTTCTTTTCAGTTTGAGGAGGGTTTTATATATTTATATTTGGTAGCCTCTTGTTATTGGCTGCTACTAAGCCCTTTATCAACAGACTTGAATTTGTAAAAAAAAAAAAAAAAAAAAAAAAGATTTCCTATGTTATACCAGTTTGGTCCTACAGGAAAGATACCTTTCAGTATGATTTTATCATTAATGATGTGTTTTCATTCATGTCTAGACAATTTTAATCTTGAAATATCAAGAATCTCCGAAGAGCAATCTGATATCAGAACCTTGCAAAAGCAATTATATTTGGTGCAAGTATTGCAGCTGTGGTACAAGCATTATGGATCTCTGTGCTGGTGGTATAGCTGAAACACCACAACAAATTGCAGTTAAATTGTGAAAAATTTCACTTTCAATTAAATTCAGAAAGAACAAAATGAAATTTAAACTGGAAACTATGTTCTACACCATACAAAATGTCATTATCTCAGTAAGGAATCCGAATACAATACAAACAGGGTTTGTTTTATGCAAGACTTTCAGAGGTGACCTCACGTCACATTAAATTATGACTTTTGTTCCCTTGGTTTCATAAAAGATCACCCACTATACTTAGAAATATTGCTTTATTTGGTTGCTTGTCTCGGACACATCAGGCATTTATTTCGATAAAACTAATGCAAACCTATACTAACCTCTCTTGGCAGTGAAAATGTTAAGTGATAGAACTTTAATTACAAGATTTATTTTTGTGGATTTTTTAGTTGATTTTTTATAGTGTTTTGTAAAAATGTGTAAATAAAAAACATTCCTTTTTATTACAAAATTATGTTATGCATTATACATTATACACACAATAAAGTTTATAACAATTTTCTTAGATATTACTATTACAATTCTGTAAAGCTGGCACAATCTAAGATAAGATATTTAGAATAATGTATATATATTCCAAAATACTTTGGTAGCATTTATATAAACACACAATTGTTCACCATAACAAACTCTTTTACAACATCACAATTGAATATTTTGTTCATTACATTATTTTGTATCTTTAATCTTCTAGGCAATCATGTAATTTGTATCTTGTAGACAGTTTTATTGGCCTTTATTTAAAGGAATATTGTAAAACAGAAGTAAAATGTAATTCATTTGAGCATGAAGTTTGCAGTAGTGTTTTTTGATTACTATGGGAGTTTTTTGCATAGTTGGCTTTTTTAAAGTGTTATTCATTTTCACTAGGTCTACATACTTCTTCATTCCGGTTTTGCAAATGCACAAAAACTCTGTCAGATGTTATCCCGATTTGCATTGGAAGGGACATGACTATTATCTAATTGGCTTAGTTCTCATGGTAGAGATACTTAGGTAGGTTGTGTGCACATGTATATAGCGCTACATGTCAGGAAAAAGTACTGACATCAAAGTGCTCTTGCAGATGTATAACATTCTTCAAAAACTGCTGCCATATAGTGTTGAAGACACATGCATGCTCCTGAGCTTACCTCCCTGATTTTCAAAAAAGGATACAAAGAGTACAAAGGAAATTTGAAAATAGAAGTAAATTAAAAAAGTTGTTTAAAATGGTATTCTCTCTCTCTCTCTCTCTCTCTCTCTCTCTCACTCTCTCTCTCTCTCTCTCTCTCTATATATATATATATATATATATATAAATGTCCAGCAAAGTGCACTCCAGATCCCAGGTATATCCGCCTTGGGTGCTTAAAGCAACAATAGTAATACCATCAAAACAAGCAGGACTCCAAAGGTCCTTCATCCATATATCACCTTTATTAAGTGAACGTTTTCGGGCTCAAAAACAGCCCATCCTCAGACTTACAAGGTTATACAAACTGAGATGTCTCAGTTGTACTACTTGTGGAGGATTGATAACTGGTTCATGCTTCACTCATCCACACAAACGAAAAATTTACAAACACAGATTCCGCCTGACGTGTACTACTACATATATAGTGTACCTCCTACACTGTATTTGTGGATTATATTATGCAGGGAAAACCACTGATGACCTGCGTACACGTATGGCAAATCATCGATCTGCTATTAAGGCAGCGATCAACAAAGGGTCATCGGAACAACCAGTAGCCAGACATTTTCTGGAACTGAAGCACAATGTAATGGATCTTAAATACACAATCATCGACCATGTACCGCCGTTGTCAAGAGGAGGAGACAGGAACCGTATGCTCCTACAAAGGGAAGCCAAATGGACATTCAAGTTGAATACCCTTGTTCCCTATGGACTCAACACCCAGTTGGACTGGCATGTGTTTTTATGAGTTTCCCCCAAAGATGGGTGCCTCTGCTGGGAGTCCTGAATCATTCTATAATATGTTATAAGTATATGATATTATGAGATCTATGATATTTTTCATTTTGGTATGGCAGATAGTCAGTATTATATTATCCTGCTATGGATTATCTTTAATATAAATTCCTACCTATATTGTTTAGGGCTGACACCGCTTCACAGTTTTGGCCCCTGTTTTCTATTCCTATATGGTTTGGCCGTTCTCTGTCTGGTGGTGTCGGTTATTAAACTTACTCTATCTGATTGTATTTAGACATGCTTTTTTGTCTTTCTATATGTATATACAGTTGATTATATCAATGCTATTTGTTTGCAGAATGTCATAATTAAAATGTTTGTAGTTCTTATGTTGCCCTCCACATATGCCGTATTGATTATTGTTGTATTGTTTATTTTGGCTGCCATGGTAACCGTTTGAGACATATGAGGTACGGCACTAGGAACGATATAACATTTGCTTATGCCATTATCTTTTGCTTTCCTATACTACAGGGAGTGCAGAATTATTAGGCAAGTTGTATTTTTGAGGATTAATTTTATTATTGAACAACAACCATGTTCTCAATGAACCCAAAAAACTCATTAATATCAAAGCTGAAGTAGTTTTTAGTTTGTTTTTAGTTATTGCTATTTTAGGGGGATATCTGTGTGTGCAGGTGACTATTACTGTGCATAATTATTAGGCAACTTAACAAAAAACAAATATATACCCATTTCAATTATTTATTTTTACCAGTGAAACCAATATAACATCTCAACATTCACAAATATACATTTCTGACATTCAAAAACAAAACAAAAACAAATCAGTGACCAATATAGCCACCTTTCTTTGCAAGGACACTCAAAAGCCTGCCATCCATGGATTCTGTCAGTGTTTTGATCTGTTCACCATCAACATTGCGTGCAGCAGCAACCACAGCCTCCCAGACACTGTTCAGAGAGGTGTACTGTTTTCCCTCCTTGTAAATCTCACATTTGATGATGGACCACAGGTTCTCAATGGGGTTCAGATCAGGTGAACAAGGAGGCCATGTCATTAGATTTTCTTCTGTTATACCCTTTCTTGCCAGCCACGCTGTGGAGTACTTGGACGCGTGTGATGGAGCATTGTCCTGCATGAAAATCATGTTTTTCTTGAAGGATGCAGACTTCTTCCTGTACCACTGCTTGAAGAAGGTGTCTTCCAGAAACTGGCAGTAGGACTGGGAGTTGAGCTTGACTCCATCCTCAACCCGAAAAGGCCCCACAAGCTCATCTTTGATGATACCAGCCCAAACCAGTACTCCACCTCCACCTTGCTGGCGTCTGAGTCGGACTGGAGCTCTCTGCCCTTTACCAATCCAGCCACGGGCCCATCCATCTGGCTCATCAATACTCACTCTCATTTCATCAGTCCATAAAACCTTAGAAAAATCAGTCTTGAGATATTTCTTGGCCCAGTCTTGACGTTTCAGCTTGTGTGTCTTGTTCAGTGGTGGTCGTCTTTCAGCCTTTCTTATCTTGGCCATGTCTCTGAGTATTGCACACCTTGTGCTTTTGGGCACTCCAGTGATGTTGCAGCTCTGAAATATGGCCAAACTGGTGGCAAGTGGCATCTTGGCAGCTGCACGCTTGACTTTTCTCAGTTCATGGGCAGTTATTTTGCACCTTAGTTTTTCCACACGCTTCTTGCGACCCTGTTGACTATTTTGAATGAAACGCTTGATTGTTC